>NC_041217.1:103968908-103979314 GCF_002837175.3 Physeter macrocephalus
AGACCGGGGCGCGAACCCTGTTCCCCTGCATCGGCAGGCGGACGCGCAACCACTGCGCCACCAGGGAAGCCCCTTTTTCAGTTTTATTGATCAAAGAACCAATTTTTGGTTTCACTGATTCTGTTATTTTTCAAATCTCTATTTTGTTTATTTCCACTCTAATCATTATTATTTCTATCATTTTGCTAGTTTGCAGTTTAGTTTTGTTGTTGTTCTTTGATGTGTAAAGTTAGGTTATTGATATGACATGTATCTTTTTTAATGTAGGCTTTTTTTTTTTTTTTTTTTTTTTTTTTTTTTGTGGTATGCGGGCCTCCCTCTGCTGCGGCCTCTCCCGTTGCGGAGCACAGGCTCCGGACGCGCAGGCTCAGCGGCCACGGCTCACGGGCCCAGCCGCTCTGCGGCATGTGGGATCTTCCCGGACCGGGGCGCGAACCCGGTTCCCCTGCATCGGCAGGCGGACGCGCAACCACTGCGCCACCAGGGAAGCCCCAACACACTGATTTTTAAAAAAAATGTCTTCCCTTTCATGTTTTCTGTGCAAAGTGTGGCTTTTTAAATAGACACAGGAAGTCAGATCATGCCTTTCTTCCAGCTCGGTGAATGCACCAGCCACTATGGGTTTAGTGGAAACTCAGCGTCTGCTTTTATTGCGCATGTGGGATCCTCCCAGACCGGGGCGCGAACCCGGCTCCCCTGCATCGGCAGGCGGACGCGCAACCACTGCGCCACCAGGGAAGCCCTAATGTAGGCTTTTATAGTTATAAATTTTCCCCAGAATACTGCTTTTGCTGCATCCCATAAGTTTCAATACGTTGTGTTTTCATTTTCATTTATCTCAAAGTATTTTCTTATTCCCTCATGAGGTCTTCTCTGGTCCATTGCTTGTTTAAGAAGATGTTTTTTATTTCCACATGTTTGTGAATTTTTTAGGTTTCCTTCTATTACTAATTTCCAGTTTTACTCCATGTAGTCGAAAAAGATACTTTGTATGAGCTCTCTCTTTTTAATATATGGAGACTTATTTTATGGACTAACATATGGTCAGTCTTAGAAAGTGTTCCATGTGCACTTGAGAAGATATGTATTCTGCTCTTTTTGAGTGGAATGTTTTGTATATATCTGTCAGGTCTAGCTGACTTATAATGTTGTTGAAGCCATTTATTTCTTTATGGATCTTCTGTTGGATTTTTCTATCCATAATTATGAAACTGGGGTATTGATGTATCCAGCACCTATTACTGTAGAACTGTCTTTTTTCATTTCTGTCAGTTTTTCTTCATATATTTTAGGTCTTGATTGTTAGGTACATATATGTTTATGCTTGTTGATTTTCATAATGAATTAACCCTTTCATCAATATATAATGTCCTTCTTTGTTTTTTGTAACAGTGTTTGTTTTGAATTCTATTTTGTCTGATATTAGTATTGCAACTGTTGTTCTTGTTTGGTTGATATTTGCGTGGAATATCTTTTTCCATCCTTTCACTTTCCATCCTGTGTATTTCATTAAGTGTGAATCTTGTGAACAGATATAGTTGGATCATTTTTTAAATCATGCCAATTGCTACCTTATCATTGGTGAGTTTTGTTTAGAGTACTTACTGATAAGTGAGGACTTTTGCTATTTTGCTGTTTTTTGTATACATATCTTAAACTGTTTTATTCCTTATTTCCTCTATTACTGCCCTTTTAAAAATTGTAGTTTAAAAAAAACCCATATAACATAAAATTTACCGTCTTAACCATTTTTAAGTGTACAGTTCAAGAGTATTAAGTGTGTTCACATTGTTATGAAACAAATCCAGAACTTTTTCAACTCGGAAATCTGAAACTCTATACCCATTGAACAACAACTCCCTTTTTTTCCCCTCCTTTCAGTCCCTGGTAACTACATTCTACTTTCTGTTTCTATGAATTTGACTACTTTAGATACCTCATACAAGTGGAATCACCAATATTTGTCTTTTGAGACTAGCTTATTTCACTTAGCATAATGTCCTTAACGTTCATCCATGTTGTAGCATGTGACAACATTTTCTTTCTTTTTAAGGCTATATAATATTCCATTCGGTGTACATACCGCATTTCCTTTATGCATTCATTTGTCAACTGACATTTGGATTGCTTCCATGTCTTGGCTATTGTGAATAGTGCTGTTATGAACATGGGTGTGCAAATATCTCTTCAAGGCTCTTTTAAAATTTCTTCTGGGTATATACCTAGAAGTGGGATTGCTGGATCATATGATAGTTATATTTTTAAGTTTGTTTTTTTTTTTTTTTTTTTTTGTGGTATGCGGGCCTCCCTCTGCCGTGGCCTCTCCCGTTGTGGAGCACAGGCTCTGGACGCGCAGGCCCAGCGGCCATGGCTCACGGGCCCAGCCGCTCTGCGTCATGTGGGATCCTCCCAGACCGGGGCGCGAACCCGGTTCCCCTGCATTGGCAGGCGGACGCGCAACCACTGCGCCACCAGGGAAGCCCCTATTTTTAAGTTTTTGAGGAACCTCCATACTGTTTTTGCACCACTTTATAATCCCAACAGTGCACACCATTTCCATTTTGTCCACATCTTCATCAACATATGTTATTTTGATAGAACCATCCTACTAGATACGAGGTGATACCTCATTATGATTTTGATTTGCATTTCTCTGATAATTAGTGACGTTGAGCATCTTCATATGCTTATTGGCTATTTGTAGATCATGTTTGGAGCAATGTTTATTCAAGTGCTTTGTCCAGTTTTGTAATTGGGTTGTTTGTTTTTTGTTGCTGTTGAGTTATATGAGTTCTTTAGATGTTAACTCCTTATCAGATATATAACTTGCTAGTATTTTCTCCCTTTCTGGAGATTGCCCTTTTTTTTCTATTGATTGTATCCTTTCATGCACAGAAGTTTTTAAGTTTGATGTACTTCCATTTGCCTGTTTTTGCTTTTGTTTTCTTTGCTTCTGGTGTCATATCCAAGAAGTCATTGCCAAGTCCCAATATCATGAAGCTTTTCCCCTATGTTTTCTTCTAGGAGTTTTATAGATTTAGGTCTTACATTTAGGTCTTTGATCCATTCTGAGTTAATTTTGTATATGGTATGAGATGAGTCCAACTTCGTCCTTTTGTTTGTGTTTATCCAGTTTTCCCAGCACCAGTTGTTGAAGATACTATCCATTCTCCATTGAGTGGTCTTGGCAACCTTATTGAAGATCATTTGACCATATATATGGGTGTATTTCTGGACTCCCTCTTCTATTCCTTTGGTCTATTTGTCTGTTTTTATGCCAGTACCAGAATATTTCATTTACTGCAGCTTAGTGATATATTTTGAAATCAGGAAGTATGAGACCTGCAACTTGGTTCTTCTATTTCAGAATTATTTTGGCTATTTAGGATCTCTTGAGATTTAATATAAATTTTAGGATGAATTTATCTACTTCTGCAAAAAATTACATGCTACTGGGAATTTGATGGTGATAGAATTGAATCTGTTGATTGCTTTGGATAGTTTGGATGTCTTAAATAAGTCTCCCAATCCATGAACACTGGATATCTTTCAGTTTATTGTTTTCTTTCATTCCTTTTAGCAGTATTTGTAGTTTTCATTGTACAAGTCTTTCATCTTGTTGGTTAAGTTTATTCCTATGTATTTTACTCTTTTTGATGCTATCATAAATGAGATTGTCTTCTTAATTTTTTTTTCAGATTGTTCATTGTTAGCGTATAGAAGCACACCTGATTTTTGTGTGATGATTTTATATCTTATAACATTGCTCTATTTGCTTATTAGTTTTAAAAGTTTTTTGTGGTATATTTCAGGTTTTTTACATAAGATCATGTTGTCTGTGAATAGAGACAATTTTTTGTTTTCCTTTCCAATTTGAATGTCTTTTATTTCTTCTTCTTGCTTAATACCTGAGACTTCCAGTACTATGTTGAATAGAAGTACCAAGAGCATACAGCTTTGTCTTGTTCCTAATCTTAGAGGAAAAGCTTTCAATCTTTCACATTTAGTATGATATTATCTGTATGCTTTTCAGAAATGGACTTTATTATGTTGAGGTAATTTCCTTCTACATGGTATCAAGTTTTGTCTGATGTTTTTTTCTGCATCAATCGAGATGATCATGTTTTTGTCTATTCTGTTAATGTAGTGTATTACATCATAGTACATTGATAATTTAGTTTATCAATTACATTGATTTTTACATGTTGAACCATCTTTATGTTTCAGGAGTAAATCTCACTTGGTTGTATAATAATTCTTTTAATGTGCTGTTGAAGTCAGTTTGCTAGTATTTTGTTGAGGATTTTAACATCAGTATTCATCAGGGATATTGAACTGTAGTTTTTTTTGTGTCTTTGTCTGACTTAGGTATCAGGGTAATGCTGGCTTCCTTTTCAATTTGTGGGGAGAGTTTCAAGATAATTGGTGTTAATTCTCCTATAAACATTTGGTAGAACTTCCCAGTGAAGCCATCCTGTCCTGGGCTTTTCTATCTTGGGAAGGTTTTGATTACTGCTTTAATCTCCTTACTAGTTATGGATCTGTTTAAATTTTTTATTGCTTCATGATTCCATTTTCAGAGGTTGATTGTTTTTAGGAATTTATCTCTTTTTGGTTATCCAGTTTTTTGGTGTACAGTTGATCCTGGCATTCTCTTATAATCCTCTTTATTTCTGTGGTATTTTAAGTCCCCTTTCATTTCTTATTTAGTTATTTGGGTCTTCTTTTATTCCTTAGTTAATCTAGCTAAGGACTTGTGAATTTTGCTGATCCCTTCAAAAAGTCAATCCTTTTTTTCCCCTTGTTTTTCTGTTCTCTGTTTCACTTATCTTTGCTCTAAACTTTATTAATTTTCTTCTGGTAGTGTTTTTCTTTTCTAATTTTTAGAGGTGTAAAGTTAGGTTGTTGATTTAAGATCTTCTTTTTTAATGTAAGTACTTAAATCTGTATACTTACCTTTTAGTACTGCTTTCATTTGTCTTAAGGTATTTTTTAATTTCCCCTTTTCCTTTCTTCTTGACTCATTGGCTGTTTAAGAATGTGTTGTTTAATTTCCACAGATTTGTGGATTTTCCAGTTTTCTTTGTGTTGTTGATTTCTAGTTTGATTCCATTTCATCAGAAAAGGTATTTGTGTCATTTGCATCTTTTTAAATTTGTTATGATTTGTTTTATAGCCTAACATGTGGTCTATCCTGGAGCATGTTCCATGTGCACTTGAGAAGAATATGTATGTTGTTCTTGGGTAGATTATTCTGTGTATGTCTGTTAGGACCTACTGGTCTATAATGTTGTTGTCTATTTCCTTATTGATAATCTATGTGGTTGTTCTATACATTACTGCTTTCTTTTGTGTTTATCTTTTTGTTGTGTATCAGTTTGACTTCTCATTTCCTTTTATGTGTATTTTTCAGTTATTTTCTTGTGTTTACCTTGACTATTACAATTAACATCATATACTTATAATCTAGTTTGAATGAATACTAACTTTGTTTCAATAGTGTAAAAACTCTGTTTCTACTCCATTCGTTGGTCCTCTCTTGTTGTTACTGTCCCATGTTACATCTTTATATATTAATACTGGTTTTTATGTTTACCTGCAGAGTTGCCTTTCATTATTCTTTCTTTTTATGACTTTGAGTTGCCATAAAGTATCCTTTCATTGCAGTCTGAAGGACTCCCTTTAACATATCTTGTAGGGCAGGTCTACCAATGATGAACTTTCTCAGCTTTTGTTTATCTGGAATTGTCTTAATTCCTCTTTCATTTTTGAAGTATAATTTTGCTAGGTATAGAATTCTTGGTTGACAGGTGTTTTCTTTCAGCACGTTATAAATATCATGTCAGTGCTTTCTGGCCTCCATAGTTTCTGATGAGAAAGTACCTTTTAATCTTAATAAGGACCTCTTGTCTACAATCCCTTGCTTCTCCATTGCTGCTTTTATTATTCATTCTTTGTCTTTGAATTTTGACGATTTTATATTAATGTGACTTCGTCTGGATCTCTTTCTATTTATCCTACTTGGAGTTTGTTGTGTTCCTTGTTTGATTAGATTCATTCCTTTTCAGGTTTTGGATGTTTATGGCCATTAATTTTTGAAATATTCTTTCTACCTCTTCACTCCTCTACTTCTTTGTCATTGTAAGTGTGTTGGTACACTTGGTAGTGTCCACAGGTCTCTTAACCTCTGTTCATTTCTCTTTATTCTTTTTTCTACTCCTCAGACTACATAATTTCATTTGACCGATTTTCACATTCAGTAATTGTTTCTTCTGCTTGCTCAAATCTACTTTTGAAGCCCACTAGTGAATTTTTCAATTAAATTATTGTTCAGCCTCAGAATTTCTGTTTAGTTCCTTTTTATAAATTTTTGTTTGATTTGTTTCTCTTTATTGATATTCTCTATGTTGAGACACTGTTCTCCTGGTTTCCTTTAGTTCTTTCACCATGGTTTCTTTTATCTTTTTGAGCATATTTACAACCATCAATCTAAAGGCTTTGTCCAATAAGTCCCATGTCTGTTCTTCAGGGACAGTTGCTATTGATTTTTTTCCTATGAATGGGACATACCTTCTTGTTTCTTTGCATGCCTTGTAATTTTCCTTAAAAACTGGACCTTTTAAATGTTATAACGTGATAGCTGTAGAAGTCAGGTTCCTTCCTCTCAGGGTTTCTTGTTGTTTCTTAATTTAGTTTTCAGTGATTTTTCTAAAAAATTTTTAACTGTATTTTTGTCTCTGAAGTCTCTGTTCCTTTAGTTTGTGGTCATCTACTGGTCTGACAGAAATTTCCTTACAATGCCTGGAGCCAAAAAAAAGCGGAAGAGAATAAAACAAATAAAAATTTAAGAAGATAAAACTTTTCCAGTCAGTGCAAATTGACTTTATTTTCAGAGACTCCTCCAGTTCTTAGCCAGGTTATTTACAACTCTGCATTAGCCTTCATTTCCTGCTCCCACTGAGCCTAAAGATTAGCTGGAAGCTTAGGGTTTTTTCAGGTGTTTTCTGAACTTGCATCCTGCCCTAGGCATTGACATGGATTTCTGGATTCCCCATTTTATACACAAGCTTCTCACAGCCCTCCTTCACCAAGGTATCTCTTTCCAGCTTTTCCTCCCAATCTTCGTAACATCCTCTTCTTTGCTGCTTTTCTGTTCTGAGACATGTTTGAGTTACATGAAAAAAGACATGCATTTTTCTGGTCTTTTATCCAACCCCCAGACAGGCTAAAACAAACATACACATTCTTTTGGAACAAGGTCTGCTCTGCTCTTTCAGGAACCAGGTCCTCAGAACAGGAATGCTGAGGACCTGGTTTTTGACTTTTGCTGTGCTGTGCAAGGGGTTGGAGCTAGGCTAAGTTAGAATGCCACAAAACTCTCCTATCATTTTTAAGTTGCTTTTTCTTGATTCAGTATTCACTTTGTAGCTTGAAACCTTTTACTATTTTCCAGAGTTTGGAAAAAGCTGTTTCTGACAATTTGGGGTTTTTGTTGTTTTTTTTCTTGGACTCTTGGTCTTTCTTTGAAGGGACAGGCCCTTGAATTTCCTTACTGTATTCGTCAGAGTTGAATTTCCTTACTGTATTCTACAGAGTTCTCGAGAGAAACAGAACTAATAGATTGTGTGTGTGTGTGTGTGTGTGTGTGTGTGTGTGTGTGTGTGTGTGTGTGTGTGTGTGGAGAGAGAGAGAGAGAGAGAAAGAGATTTATTTCAAGGAATTAGCTCATGTGAATGTGGAGGCTGACAGGTCCAAAGTCTATAAGGTGGGCTGGCAGGCTGGAGACCCAGAGAAGGGCTAATGCTGCAGTTCAAGTCCGAAGGCTGTCAGGCTGAAGGCTCAGGAAAGAGCAGATGTTGGAGTTCAAGTCTGAAGGCCATATGCTGTAGAATTCAGTTTTTCATTCTATCCAGGCCTTCACCTGATTAGGTGAGACCCACTCACATTATGGAGGGCAGTCTGTTTAGAGTATAGCAATTTAAATGTTAATTTCATACACAAACATCTTCACTGAAATTTCCTGAATGAGGTTTAACCACATATCTGGGCCCCATGGCCCAGCCAAGTTGACATAAAATTAGCCATTACTACTACTGTGCCATTTTAACTGACACCCTGCAATTGATTTGTGCGTGTTTATCTTGTATCCTGTGACCTCACTGTTTTCACTTCTTAGTTCCACAGGTTTCTTCATCGACTCCTTGGAATTTTTTATGTAGGCATTAATGTGTTATGTGTAAATAGGGACAGTTTTATTTTTTCCCTTCCAATGTGTGTGCCTTTTGTTTCCTTTTCTGGCCCTTTTACACTGGCTAGAACTTCCAGTAATATGTGGATTAGTGTGGTGAGGCTGGACATTCTTGCCTTTAGAAGATTTTAGGAGGAAAGCATTCAGTCTTTGTACCATTAAGTATATGTTAGCAATAGGTGTTTTTAGTTGCTCTTTTTCAAGTTGAAGTAGTTACCCTTTATTCCACTTGTTGAGAGTTTTTATCATGAATGAGTGTTGGGTTTCCAATTGATATGCTCATGTTATTTTAAATAATTTTCCAATTTGTAATTCTCCAGTGAAACCATCTTGGCCTAGAGATTTCGTTTTGGGGAGTTTTACAATTTAAATTCAATGCCCTTAAGAGTTATTGGGGTATTAAAAATTAATTTCATATTTAGTGAGTTGTGGTTGGTTTTGTTTTTCAAGATATTGGGCCATTTTTTTTTGACCACAACAAAAACAACAATGATTGCAATTACCAAACACGAAACACACTCATACTGTGTCATAATATTGACATTCAGTCCAGTAATCCTCCACTGTAACAGCTCCTTTACTTTGCAGTGAAAATTGATTTGTATAGTTTTTGCCTCTGAGTCCTTGTGGGATTTTTCTTTATTCAAACAGAAAGTCAAAAAAATTATAATCATCCTCATCAGTTCACTCAGTCCCATGTAATTAATTGTTTTTTTCATCTTGATCTTTTGTTAGCACTTTTATGAATTCATCAGTTTTCCATTAGAGTTCTGAAAATGCTTATTCATTCACTGCAGCAGTATAGTCAGTTACCAGAAAACTGTACTTGTCAGAGTCTTTTCCATGAATTCTTTGAAGATGAAACCCTTTTATAGGAACATTTTTGCAAAAGCATCAGAGTACACTCAGAGCTGTCTGTAAATGACAAAAGACTTAAAAATGACTACGGTTAAAGATTTGATGAAAGTTCATAATAATGCAATCGACAAGGAAATTTGGTTATTTCTGAGATATACATTTTAAAGTAATAACTAGAATTATGACTTATAACATTATACCAGAACATATAAGATTTTTAGAAATTTCATGTAATGTCTGAAACATTCATATTAACATATTTCCGTACAAATAACCCAAAGAAAGTTTAGTATTAGTTGTTTTGTTTGTTTGTTTGTTTATACTGCAGGTTCTTATTACTCATCCATTTTATACACATCAGGTTATACATGTCAATCCCAATCACCCAATTCAGCACACCACCATCCCCACCCCACCGTGGTTTTCCCCCATTGGTGTCCATATGTTTGTTCTCTACATCAGTGTCTCAACTTCTGCCCTGCAAACCAATTCATCTGTACCATTTTTCTAGGTTCCACATACATGTGTTAATATAAGATATTTGTTTTTCTCTTTCTAACTTACTTCACTCTGTATGACAGTCTCTAGATCCATCCACATCTCAACAAATGACTCAGTTTCATTCTTTTTTATGGTCGAGTAATATTCCATTGTATATATGTACCACAACTTCTTTATCCATTCGTCTGTCAATGGGTACTTAGCTTGCTTCCGTGACCTGACTATTGTAAATAGTGCTGAAATGAACATTGGGGTGCATGTGTCTTTTTGAATTATGGTTTTCTCTGGGTATATGCCCAGTAGTGGGATTGCTGGATCATATGGTAATTCTATTTTTAGTTTTTTAAAGAACCTCCATACTGTTCTCCATAGTGGCTGTATCAATTTACATTCCCACCAACAGTGCAAGAGGGTTCCCTTTTCTCCACACCCTCTCCAGCATTTGTTCTTTGTAGATTTTCTGATGATGCCCATTCTAACTGGTGTGAGGTGATACCTCATTGTAGTTTTGATTTGCATTTCTCTAATAATTAGTGATGTTGAGCAGCTTTTCATGTGCTTCTTGGCCATCTGTATGTCTTCTTGGAGAAATGTCTGTTGAAGTCCTCTGCCCATTTTTGGATTGGGTTGCTTGTTTCCTTAATATTGAGCTGCATGAGCTGTTTATATATTTTGGAGATTAATCCTTTGTCCGTTGATTCGTTTGCAAATATTTTCTCCCATTCTGACGGTTGTCTTTTCGTCTTGTTTGTAGTTTCCTTTGCTTTGCAAAAGCTTTTAAGTTTCATTAGGTCCCATT
>NC_041217.1:103980767-104046517 GCF_002837175.3 Physeter macrocephalus
TGTTTGGTTTTGGTATCAGGGTGATGGTGGCCTCATAGAATGAGTTTGGGAGTGTTCCTTCCTCTGCAATTTTTTGGAAGAATTTGAGAAAGATGGGTGTTAGCTCTTCTCTAAATGTTTGATAGAATTCACCTTTGAAGCCATCTGATCCTGGACTTTTGTTTGTTGGAAGATTTTAAATCACAGTTTAAATTTCATTACTTGTGACTTGATCTGTTCATATTTTCTGTTTCTTCCTGGTTCAGTCTTGGAAGGTTATACCATCTAAGAATTTGTCCATTTCTTCCCGGTTGTCCATTTTATTGGCATAGAGTTGCTTGTAGTAGTCTCTTAGGATGCTTTGTATTTCTGCGGTGTCCGTTTAACCTCTCCTTTTTCATTTCTAATTTTATTGATTTGAGTCCTTTCCCTCTTTTTCTTGATGAGTCTGGCTAATGGTTTATCAATTTTGTTTATCTTCTCAAAGAACCAGCTTTTAGTTTTATCAATCTTTTTTTCTTTTTTTTGTGGTACGCGGGCCTTTCACTGTTGTGGCCTCTCCCATTGCGGAACACAGGCTCCGGATGCACAGGCTCAGTGGCCATGGCTCACGGGCCCAGCCACTCTGCGGCATGTGGGATCTTCCCGGACCGGGGCACGAACCCGCATCCCCTGCATCGGCAGGCGGATTCTCAACCACTGTGCCACCAAGGAAGCCCTATTGATCTTTGCTATTGTTTTCTTTGTTTCATTTTCATTTTTTTTCTGCACTGTTCTTTATGATTTCTTTCCTTCTGCTAACTTTGGGTTTTGTTTGTTCTTCTTTCTCTAGTTCCTTTAGGTGTAAGGTTAGATTGTTTACTTGAGATTTTTCTTATTTCTTGAGGTAGGCTTGTATAGCTATAAACTTCCCTCTTAGAACTGCTTTTGCTGCATTCTGTAGGTTTTGGATTGTCATGTTTTCATTGTCATTTGTCTCTAGGTATTTTTTGATTTCCTCTTTGATGTCTTCAATGATCTCTTGGTTATTTAGTAATGTATTGTTTAGCCTCCATGTGTTTGTATTTTTTACAGCTTTTTCCCTGTAATTGATATCTAGTCTCATAGTGTTCTGGACAGAAAAGACACTTGATACGATTTCAAATTTCTTAAATTTACCGAGGCTTGATTTGTGACCCAAGGTGTGATCTATCTTGGAGTATGTTCCATTAGCACTTGAGAAGAAAGTGTATTCTGTTGTTTTTGGATGACATGCCCTATAAATATCAGTTTAATCTTGTTTAATGTGTCATTTAAAGCTTGTGTTTCCTTATTTATTTTCATTTTGGATGATCATTTTATCTGATATGAGTATTGCTACTCAAGCTTTCTTTCTTTGCGGTACGCGGGCCTCTCACTGCTGTGGCCTCTCCTGTTGCGGAGCACAGGCTCCAGACGCGCAGGCTCAGTGGCCGTGGCTCACGGGCCTAGCCGCTCCGCGGCATGTGGGATCTTCCTGGACCGGGGCACAAACCTGTGGCCCCTGCATCGGCAGGCGGATTCTCAACCACTGTGCCACCAGGGAAGCCCTCCAGCTTTCTTTTGATGTACATTTGCATGGAATATCTTTTTCCATCCCCTCACTTTCAGTCTGTATGTGTCCCTAGGTCTGAAGTGGGTCTCTTGTACACAGCATATATATGGATCTTGTTTTTGTATCCATTCAGCAAATCTGTGTGTTTTGGTTGGTGCATTTAATCCATTCACGTTTAAGGTAATTATCGATATATATGTTCCTGTGACCATTTTCTTAATTGTTTTGGGTTTGTTTTTGTAGATCCTTTTCTTCACTTTAAGTATATCATGCCAGTTCCTTCTGGCTTGTAGAGTTTCTGCTGAGATATCAGCTGTTAACCTTACGGGAGTTCCCTTGTATGTTATTTGTCATTTTTCCCTTGCTGCTTTCAATAATTTTTCTTTGTCTTTAATTTTTGTCAATTTGATTACTATGTGTCTCGGCATGTTTCTCCTTGGGTTTATCCTGTATGGGACTCACTGCGCTTCCTGGACTTGGGTGGCTGTTTCCTTTCCCATGTTAGGCAAGTTTTCGACTATAATCTCTTCAAATATTTTTTCTGGTCCTTTCTCCGTCTCTTCTTCTGGTACCCCTATAATGCAAATGTTTTTGCGTTTAACGTTGTCCCAGAGGTCTCTTAGGCTGTCTTCATTTCTTTTCATTCCTTTTTCTTTGTTCTGTTCCTCATCAGTGAATTCCACCATTCTGTCTTCCAGGTCACTTATCCGTTCTTCTGCCTCAGTTATCCTGCTATTGCTTCCTTGTAGTGTATTTTTTATTTCAGTTGTTGTATTGTTCATCTCTGTTTGTTTGTTCTTTAATTCTTCTAGGTCTTTGTTAAACATTTCTTGCGGGTTTTATCTTGTTCCTTCATTTGGTACATAGCCCTCTGCCTTTTCATCTTGTCTGTCTTTCTGTGAATGTGGTTTTTGTTCCACAGGCTGCAGGATTGTATTTCTTCTTGCTTCTGCTCTCTGCCATCTGGTGGATGAGGCTCTCTAAGAGGCTTGATGGGAGGGTCTGGTGGTGGGTAGAGCTGACTGTTGCTCTGGTGGGCAGAGCTCGGTAAAACTTTAATTCACTTGACTGTTGATGGGTGGGGCTGGGTTCCCTCCTTGTTGGTTGTTTGGCCTGAGGCAACCCAACACTGGAGCCTACCTGGGCTCTTTGGTAGGGTTAATGACAGACTCTGAGAGGGCTTACACCAAGGAGTACTTCCCAGAACTTCTGCTGCCAGTGTACTTGTCCCCATGGTGAAACAGAGCCACCCCCCGCCTCTGCACGAGACCCTCCAACACTAGCAGGTAGGTCTGGTTCAGTCTCCCCTGGGGTCACTGCTCCTTCCCCTGGGTCCCGATGCACACAGTACTTTGTGTGTGCCTTCCAAGAGTGGAGTCTCTGTTTCCCCTCAGTGCTGTCGAAGTCCTGCAATCAATTCCCACTAGGCTTCAAAGTCTGATTCTCTATGAATTCCTCCTCCCATTGACTGACTCCCAGGTTGGGAAGCCGATGTGGGGCTCAGAACCTTCACTCCAGTGGGTGGACTTCTGTGGTATAAGTTTTCGCCAGTCTGTGAGTCACCCACCCACTAGTTATGGGATTTAATTTTACTGTGATTGCGCCCCTCCTACCATCTCATTGTGGCTTCTCCTTTGTCTTTGGATGTGGAGTATCTTTTTTGGTGATTTCCAGTATCTTCCTGTTGATGATTGTCCAGCAGCTATTTGTGATTCTGGTGTTCTTGCAAGAGGGAGTGAGAGTATGTCCTTCTACTCCGCCATCTTGGTTCCTCTTCCTGGGCCATTTAATCAAATTGTTAAAGTTATGTTTGTAAGTTGTTCATAGTATGCCCTTATTATCCTTACAATGTTTATAGGGTCTATGGTGATATCTCCTGTTTCATTATTAAATTGACAAATTATTTTTTAATCTTTATCATTCTTGCTGGAAGTTTATTAATTTTATTGATTTTTTTCATATAACTAGCTTTTTGTTTCAGTGATTTTTCTGTTTTCAATTTCATTTATTTCTGCTGTTATATTTATTATTTCCTTCTTTTTGCTTGCTTTGGATTTATTCTGCTCTTCGTTTTCTTTTCAAATGTGACATTCAATGGTATAAATTTGTTTCCCTGTCAGCATTGCTTTAGCTGCATCTCTCAACTTATATTTTGATAAGTTGTATTTTCATTTTCATCAAGTTCTCATTTTAAACATTTTCTTTGAGACTTTTTGAGCCATGGATTATTTAGAAGTATGTTGTTTAATTTTCAGTTGATAAGAGATTTTCCTTTTATTTTTCCATTACCAGTTTCTAGTTTGATTACCATTCTTTTAAATTTGTTCAGGTTTGTTTTATTGCTGAGGGTATTGTCTATCTTCATAAATGTTTCATAGGCACTTGGATAAAATATCTGTTTGTTTCTTGCTAGTTGGAATGTTGTAATTATTTCAGTTAGATCCTGTTGGTTGATCGTTTTCAGATTTTTTTATATTCTTGCTGATTTTCTTTTTAGTAGTTGTATTGGTTGCTGAGAGAAGAGTGTTAAAGTTTCCAACAGCAATTGTGGATTAGTCTGTTTCTTTTTAGCTTTATCAGTTTTTGTTTAGTGTATTTTGAGGTTCTTTTGTTTGGTATAACACATTTAGGATCATTGTCTTCCTGGTGGGTTGATCATTTTATCATTATTTAATGTCCCTGTTGATCACTAGTAATTTTCTTTGTTTTGAAGTTTGTTTTACCAGATATTAGTGTTTGCATGGCATATCTTTTTCCATTCTTTTATTTTCAGCCTACTTATGTCACTGAATTTGAAATGAGTTTCTTGTAAGCTGTATATAGTAAGGCTGTGTTTTTTTTAATCTACTCTGTCATTTTCTTTATTTTGACTGATATATTTAGATTATTTACATTTAAGGTAATTTTTGATGTTTTCTCTGGTTGTTGTTACTCTTTTCTTGCTTTATGATGGGTTACTTAAACTGTTTTTTAAGGGTTCCCTTTTTTTTCTGTGTGCAATGCATTTTTGATGTCTCTCTGTATGTCCTAATCTCTCTTTATAAAGACACCAGGCAGATTGGATTAGGGCCCACCCTAGTTACCTCTGTTTAACTTAGTTACCTCTTTAAAGGCCTTGTCTCCAAATATGACTACATTCTGAGGTACTGGGGCTTAAGGCTTCAATATATGATTTGCGGGGGAGGTGGGGTGGAGACATAATTCAGTCTATAACAGTAAGTTTCAAGTGTTCTCCTTGAATTAAAGAGTTAAGTGAAATTATTTGGAATTGTTTTTTTCTAACCATTGTAAACCATTCTTTTAGAGTGTAATAACAAGGTGTAAGGCATCAAGTCAGATATGTAACTTTCAGTCTGCTGTGGCAAGTAGGTATGCATCTGTGTCATCTGAGAGGTATATATACCTCTCATCTGAGAGGTATATTAAAGTACTTAGAACAAAAGTAAATCTGGGAGAGAGTTATAGCCTTGTTTTATATCATTTATGATACAAATTTGTTTTAAAAATTCATTTTGACCCGTTTTAATTATCATTATGATATTGTCATAAAGAAACAGTAAATGTTTGTACTATATGCCAAATTTATACAAGTCAATCTGGAGATAGTTACTGTTTAGGCACCTGAAAGCAAATGATAGAACAGTTAATGTTGTAGAGATTTATATTATTCATATGTAGTAGAAATAGTAGAATTACTAATAGAAATTAGTAGAAATAATAAATAAGCTTTTATCTTTTGTGCACACAGTGATGGCTCGGGAAAGCCTACCCAGAAACATGCAGTGTGTCTAGATAAGACAATTGAAGTTAATAAAAAGAAAGTTTGCTTTGTTTAATTTCCAAAATTGACTGATTGCAGGCTTTATCATTCACTTATAGTTAGTCTGCTTTATTTGTATCTCTTCATTAGTATTCAAGCACATTCTAGTTGCTTAAAAACACAGTGTATATAGCAAAAGACATGGTGCATGTTCTCTTGGAACTTCAGTTCAGTGGGAGAGATACATTAAACAATGATAATATCAATTGAGTATTTGAAAGATATTAGTGCTCTGAAAGGAACAGTTCTTCAAAAGCATATGATAAAGGAACTTGACAGAGTGTTTGAGGAAACCTTCCTAGAGTAAGGGATGTTTAAGCTTTGATCTGAAGGAAGATTATGAGCTAAGGTTAACTGAATTTATGTGATAGAGGGCTGGGGAAAGGAGGGCAGAGGATTCCAGACCAAAGAAACTCCATCTGCAGAGGCTCTGTGATGAGAAGGAATATGTTGGGAAATTTGAGAGGGCCAATGTAGTTGAATCACTGAGAACTGTTAGGAGGAAAGTGTGTGACAAGACTAGAAAGGTAGGCAGGGCCCAGCAAAGCCATTTCAGCTATGTTAAAAGATTTGGGGTTTCCTCTGTCTTGAGACAGAGGAAAACGTTGTGTTCCACAGAGGAGTAATGAACTTGAAAAGATCACTCTGCCGATACGTGTGAAGAATTGGTTAGAAAGGAACAAATAGATCCATTTAGAAAGCGCAGGTGCATTAATTTTGTAAAATTCTTTCTGCTTATGATAGTATACACAAAAAAGTAGTCACTCCAGGTACTGTTTTAGATAACAGGGGTGTATCAGTGAACAAAACATAAGTCTCTGCCCTCAAAGAGCTTACTTTGTAGTTGGGAAGAGAAAACAGATAATCAAATAACTATATAATCTTTCAGGTATTAGTAAGTACTGTATTAGTACTTACTATTAGTAAGAAAAGTAAAACCAGATGGGGGGATAAAGAGAGACTGAGAGTGCTATGTTATTAAGGATGGTCTAAGAAGAACTGAGGAGGAGATAACTGGAACTGAAGGAACTGATCTGCACATATCACATATATTTGGAGGAAGAATTCCAGGCAGAGAACACTAAGTACTAAGTACAGAGTACGTGGGGCCTGGTCAAGGAAGAGCAAGGAGGCCAGTGTAGCTGAGGTACAGTGAGAAAGAGGGGGAGTGTTAGGAGATGAGGTCTAGGACTAAGTGCATTATAGTTGGGTTGGACGTGAACTATATAACACTTATCACTTTGATATTTTATATATATAGCTTTATACTAAAATTTAGTAATCTCCTTTGCTGGTAATTGTTCATGAAATTAAAATAGTATTATTAAAGTTCTGGACTTAATTACAGTGTGTAGAGTGGGGAGGGGGGTTCCCCCACACCACCAAGCATTTCTCCAGATACCAGTCGGTGTCCTACAATTCAACTCAGTCCTGACACTATCTACCCAGAGACAGCATCAGATTCCACAATAAGGGTTTAGTCCTACAAGACTATACTCCCCCTCTGCCCAGTCACACACACACACACTTCTGATGCCATTTGCAAGCCCAGGTTGTCACCTATGCTTCTGACTAATTGGCTACAGATTGGAGGTTGTCACGACCCTGTCCTTGGACTTCAGATGCCAGTTTCAAGTCCAGGTTTTTACCTGTTCTTCTGGCCAACTGGCTCTAAATCAGAGCTTCCCATGACCCCCTCATTGGGTTCAGTTAATTTGCTAGAGTGGCTCACAGAACTTCAGGAAATCCATTTGCTCACTAGATTACCACTTTATTATAAAAGGTTATAGTTCAGGAACAGCCAGATGGAAAAGATGCATAGGGTAAATATGTGGGAAAGGGGCTCAGAGCTTCTATGCCGTCTTCAGATAAGCCCCTCTCACAGTACCTCCATGTGTTCACCAACCCAGAAGCTCTCTGTACCTCATCCTTTTGGGTTTTTATGGAGGCTGCATCACATAGGCATGATTGATTAAATCATTCACCATTGGTGACTGATCCAACCTTCAGCCCCTCTCCCTTACCTGGAGGTCAGGGGAGTTGGGCTGAAAGTACAAAATCACACAGTTGGCTCTTCTGGCAACCAGTCCCCATTCTTAGGTGCTTGCCAGAAGTCTCCATTAACATAACAAAAGACACGTTTATAGCTCTCCTGACTTAGGAAATGAAGGATTTTAGGAACTCTGTGCCAGAAACGGGAAGACCAAATACATGTTTCTCATTATAAGTCACAATATCACAAATATTCTGTCATTTAACAACTTTTAAGAGCTATTTCTGTCTTCTTTTTAAATAAAAATATAGTCTTATCAAAAATACACAAATACAGAAGAGTAGTGTTGCTGCTTGAATTTCCTACCCCCTATACAAACCCCAAATTCACATGTTGAAGTCCTAATCCCCAGTACCTAAGAGGTAGTACCTTATTTGGAGATAGGGTCTTTTACAGAGGTAATCAAGTTAAAGTTAGGGTGGATCCTAATCCAGTTATGACTGGTGTCCTTATAAAAAGGGGAAATTTGGACACAGAGACAGGTATAGAGGGAAGACAGTTTGAAACAAAATTGGAAGATGATCTACGTATGAGCCAAGGAGAGACCTGAAATAGATCCTTTCCTCACAACCCTGAGAAGGGATCAATCCTACTGAAACCTTAATTTTGGAGTTCTAGCCTTAAGTCACCCAATCTGTAGTTCTTTGTTACAGGACTGCTAGCAAACTAATACAGGTATTAACTAAAAGCAAAAGTTTCTTTTTTTCTCTATTCCGACTCTCCTCACTCTCTCCCAGCACTTAACAAGGGTAGCAGATTGTTATGAAACCTTCGGGTCTTTTACTGTGTGTGTTTTATTAATTTCTAGAGCAACTTAAGTCTTTTGAGAAAATATGGAATTAAAAAACAAGCAACATACACCTGAAACTAACACAACATTGTAAATCAACTATACTCCAATAAAAATTTTTTTAAAAAGAGCTGCAAAAAGTAAAGTCTACAGCACTATATTCATAGTTACTTACTTTCTATGAAAAATTTAACTTTGAAACTGTAAGACCATCTCAGTAATACACACAACTTTTTCTTAAAAGATTGACCTATTTTGTTTTGTTTTTAAACTTTTATACCAATATATTTCACAATCTTATTTACTTTAATTTATTACTTTATTAAGATTTATTAAGATTTTTCCATTCCAGTATTATATTCCATTATAACCTTTTCTGTTGCTTCTGCGTGGTATTTTGGAAAAAGAATTTGCTACCACTTGGTGGCACTACTTGGCTTAAAAATGAATCAGATTGTCTGCCGTTAACTGTATGCCATTCCACTTAAATGACTAAATTCAGAGAGGATCTATTTGATATTAAGCAACTTAATATTATAAATGTTTGGTTCTTATTTTGTAAATAAAATAATAATTGGTGTTGTAAAACTGCATTTTATTAAAATCTCATATGGAATATAAAAACAAACCAAGCCTTAGTTTGATGGGGAGGGAAAGCATACAGATTTTTGATAGAAACCTCCTTTATTTAGTTCAGGCATTATTTATATTCTGCCTTAAACCTCTATGTGTCTAAATTTTAGAAAAATATATTTTTAATTTTAGAAACAAACATCTTCAACTTTCCTTTAATATTAATATTTTCTAAGACGTGTATTTTATTTTGTCTTATATAAAACTAAGATATTAGATTTTTTTAAGTGATCAAAATAGATGACACATGTAGGAAAACAAATTTAAAGTATATTTTATTATGTCTTCCTGCAACATACTAAAAACTCAGGCAGTCATTTTTAATATATTTTATTTGTTTTATTTAATTAGGCAAAGGATCTTGAAGTGTAAGATGTGGAAAGTTATGATGTCCCCAGACATGATTTTTACTTCTAAACAATTGATATATAATACCATAATAGCTAAAGTATTTGTGTAATTATTGTTTTCTGGGTTGCATGTACAGCATATAAAAGGTAATGCCCCATGTCTTTTTTTTTTTTTCTCTTTCCGGGCCACACCACACGGCTTGCAGAGCTTAATTCCCCGACCAGGTATCGAACCTGGCCCCCCCACAGTGAAAGTGCCATGTCCTAACCACTGGACCGCCAGGGAACGGACCTCCAGGAATTCCCCACCCATGTCTTTTTCAAAATTGAAATATAATACATATAGGAAACTGTACTAAGTATACAGCTGAGTGAATCGTCACAAAGTAAACACTCCATGACCACCATAGATCAAGAAATAGAATATTGCCAGCAACCAGAAGCCTCCTATGCTTCCTTTCCCAAGCACTCTTCCTTTCCCATCTCCTGGAGTAACGACTACCTGGCTTCAAAGACGATAGCTTTTTTTTAAACCTGTTTTTGGACTTTTATAAAAATAGAATTATATAGTAGTAGTATTTTGTCTCTTGTCATGTTTGGGAGATTGATGTATGTTATCAGCTATATCAATATAGCTGTAGCTCCCTTGTACTATTTTATCACCATTTATCTTTTTACTGTTGGACATTTGGACTGAGTAATGCTGTCATGAATATTCCTGTAAATGTTTAATGGGGTACATGTGCAACATTTATGTGGGATATATACCAGAAGTAGACTAACTGGGTCATTGGTGTATGTATGTTCAAATTTAGAAGATAATGCAAGAATTGTTTTCAGAGTTATTTTACGTATCCCATCAACAGAATGTGAGGATTCCTATGCTCTGTAGTCTCACCAACACTTGGTATTAATAGCCTCTTTAATTTTAGCCCTTCTGAAGGATACATTTCCATGATTCCAAATGAAATTGAGTACTTTTTCTTGAATTTATTGGCTGTTTGGATATCCTCTTTTTTATTATTATTACTATTTAGCTTTCTATATTACTGATTTATAGGAGTTACATATTTTATGGATGAGCCCTTTTTTTTTTCCTACTGGAGTTTCTGTTCTTTTCCTTCTGTTTTTAGGAGTTTTTATATATGCTAGGTACAAATCTTATGTTAGTTACATATGTTAAAAAAAATATCCATTTTGTCTTGATTTTCACCCTCTTAATGTTATCTTTTGATGAAAGGAAGGTCTTAATTTTAGTGTAGTCTGATTTATCATTGTTTTCCTTTATAGTCAATGCTGCTTGTGTTCTGTCTAAGAAGTCTTTCTCTGCTCCAAGAACATGAAGATATTCTCTTATGTTACCCTCTACTATCTATCCTCTAGTGGTTCTCAACTAGAGGCAATTCGCCCTGCCCTCATCCCACACCTTCCACCCCATGGGTAGGACATTTGGCAGTGTTCAGAGACATTGTTAGTTTTCACAGCTGGGTGGGTGGAGTACTCCTGGCATCTAGTGGGTTGGCTAGGGATGCTACTAGACATTCTACAGTGCACAGAATTCTAAGTATTCTACAATGCACAAAACAGTTAATTTAGCCCAAAGTGTCACTAGTGCTGAGGTTTAGAGACACTGTCCTAGAGGCTTTATTACTTTGCTTTCTACTTTCTACCTAGAACTGATTATTGTATCTTACTTTGTATATTGTTTATGATGCATTTAGATTTACCTTCTACCTAGAACTTATTCTAGATATTGTATGACATATAGAGGTCACCTTTTCTTTTTTCTTTTGTGGATGTACATTTTATGCAACATCATTTGTTGAAAAGATTGTTTCCCAGCTGCTCTGCAGTATTAACTTTGTCATAAATCAAGTGACCATATATGTATGAATCTGTTTCTGGGCTCTATTTTTTTCCATTGGTCTACTTTATCTACCCTTGCACCAAAACTATGCTGTTTTAATTAACATGGCATTATAACAAGTCTTCATGTTCAATGAGGCAAGTTTTCCTACCTTGTTCTTCTTGGCTCTTTGCAGTTCCATATAAATTTTTACTCTCACATTGTCAGCTTTACAAAAATTGAATTGAGAAGGAGTTGACATCTTTATGTTATTAAATCTTCCAATCCATGAATGTCATATCCTTTCATTTATTTAGGTCACTGAGTCTCAAACTCTGTGTTCTCAAGATCCATTTAAACTCTAAAAAAACCTTTTTTTTATCTGGTTATATCAGTGTTTCTCAACCTTGGCACAATTGACATTTGGAGCCAGGTAATGTTTTGTTTTGGGGAACAAGAATATCCTATTAAATGTTAACATAAATAATATAATTTTGTGAAATATACTTTCCAAAACAAAATTTATTGAGAATAGTGTTACATTTTTGCAAATCTCTTTTATGTCTGGCTTAATGGAAGACAGCTGGATTCTCATACCTGCTCTGCTTTAATCCGTTGGGATTAGCACAAGTCATATAGACTCTGGAAAACTCTGTTGTACACCGTGAGAGAATGAGAGTGAAAAAGGCAAATAAGGTCTTATTAGTAATATTATGAAAAACAGTTGTGATTTTGAGAATCCCCTGATAGGGTTTCAGGGACCCCGGGGGGTCCACAGATCACACTTTTGGGAGCTGTTGCCCTAGAGATTGCAACATGCATCCTTGACCAGTAAGAGTCTCATTAATTTACCTTATATCTTTCCAGACAATGTGAGGAACCTAAAACACTTTAATTCCATTAATCACCCCCCTCACCCTTTGCTCAGTTTATTTGCTATAATACTCACCTGTTTTTAACTCCATATATATTTTAATCGCCGTGAGACATCATCATTGTTTTATGTCAGTGTTTTAGATTCACCCAAGTTACCATTTTTAGCGCTCTTTATTTCTGCCTGCATCTTGAGTTCTCCACCTTCAGTCATTTCCCTTTTTTGAAGAACACCCTTTAGTATATACTTTGGTATAGATTTGTGCTGAGAAGTTCCTCTCAGTTTTTGTTTTCTGGTCATGTTCTGTATTCCACCTTCACTTTTGAATGACAGTTTTTTACTGATTAGATTGCTGGGTTGGCCATCATTTTCTTTTAATTAGGCTATTATCCCTTTGTATTCTGGCTTCTGTTGTTTCTGTTGAGAAATTAGGTGCTAGTCTTGTCAACATCTTCCAACCAAAAAGACCAGCAAAGAACACCTATAGTTGAACATGGTTTTTACTTGTTGAAGTGAAAGATTCCTCATAGTATAGAGAATTTTGGGCTGTCTTTTTTAGATTTTTATTTTTTTTTATTTTTATTTTTATTTTTTGTGGTACGCGGACCTCCCACTGCTGCGGCCCCTCCCGTTGTGGAGCACAGGCTCTGGACGCGCAGGCCCAGCGGCCACGGCCCACGGGCCCAGCCGCTCTGCGGCATGCGGGATCCTCCCAGACCGGGGCACGAACCTGCGTCCCCCTCATCGGCAGGTGGACTCTCAACCACTGTGCCACCAGGGAAGCCCTTGGGGTGTCTTTTGAAGAGGGTATTAGAACCTATTATAGGATTGGACTTTGGTTGGGTAATTTTAGAGAGGAGCTAACGAAGTAGAAGTTTGCTCTAAATTAGATGTTGTCAGAACATGGGCACATTTGACTGCCATCTTTTTGTTTTTTAAATTGAGGTGAAATTTACATAACATGCAGTTAATCATATTAAGTGTACAATTCAGTGGTATTTAGTATATTCACAATATTATGTAGTCACCAGCTTTCTCATTTCAAAGGTGTTTCAACACCCTGTATCCGCTAGGTAATCATTTCCAATTCCCCCCTTCCACTATCACCTGGTACCCATTACTTCTGTCTCTGTGGATTTACCTATTCTTGCTATTTCAAATGAAAGGAATCGTACAATGATTCTTTATGTCTGACTTCTTTCACTTAGCATATTTTCAAGGTTCATCCAAGTTGTAGCATGTACTTCGTTTCTTTTTTTGGCTATTATGAATAATGATGCTGTAAACATTCATGTGCAATTTTCTGTGTGTACGTAAGTTTTCATTTCTCCTGGATATATATCTAGGAGTTGAATAGCTGGGTTATGTGGTAATTCTTTGTTACCTTTTTTAAGAACGCCCAACGGTTTTCCACAGCGGGTACATTGTTTCAGTTTCTCACCAGCAATGTATGGGGTCTCTATTTCTCCACATTCTCATCAACAATTGTTATTTTCCAGTTTTTTAAAAAATTTTAATTAAAGCTATTCTAATGGGTGTGAAGTGGTACCTTATTGTGGTTTGCATTTGAGTTTTCTTAATGACCAAGAATGTGAACATCTTTTCATGGGCTTGTTGGCCATTTGTGTATCTTCATTTGAGAAATGTAGATTTAAGTCCTTTGCCCATTTTAAAAATGGGGTTTTTTTTCTTTTTGTTGTTGAGCTGTTTATATATTCTGGATATTAAAACCCTTACCAAATATATCTTGATAATGTCCTTTGCACAAAAGTTTTGGTGAAGTCCAAATTATCAATTTTTTTTCATTTGTTCATCATGTTTTTGGTGTCGATTCTAAGAATTCATTGTCAAATCCAACATCATAAAGATCCATCCCTAAGCCTTATTCTAAGGGCAATAGCAGTTTTAGTTCTTATGTTTATATTGTTGGTCCATTTTGATTTAATTTCTGTAGACGAAATGAGGCAAGGGTTCAGCTTCATTCTTTTACGTGTGATTGTTCAGATTTCCCCGCACCATTTGTTGAAAGACTGTTCTTTCCCCATCGAATGCTCTTGACACCTTTGTTAAGAATCAGTTGGCCATAGATGTTTGGACTTATTTCTGGATTCTCAAATCTATTCCATTGGTCTATATGTCTACCCTTATTCCAGTACCACACTGATTACTATAGCTTTGTAGTAAATTTTAAAGATATTATGAGTCCCCCTACTTTATTTCTTTTTCATTGTCGTTTTTGCTCTTAAGGGCCCCTTACAGTTCCATATGAATTTTAGGATCAGCTTATCCGTTTCTATTTAAAAAGGCCATTAGAATTTTGATAGGGATTGCATTGAATCTGTAGATCACTTTAGGAAGTATTGTCATCTTAACAATATTTTGTTTTCTAATCCATGAGCATGGGATGCCTTTTCATTTATTTAGGCCTTCTTTAATTTCTTTCAGCAGTGTTTTGTAATTTTTCAGTGTATAAGTCTTTCACCTTCTTGGTTGCATTTATTCCTAGGTATTTTATTTTGAATGCTTTTGTAAATAGAATTTTCTTAATTTCCTTTTTGGATCATTCATTGCTAACATAGAGAAACACGATTGATTTGTTTGTTTATCTTATATGTGCACGTTTGCTGAAGTTGTTTATTATGTTAGCTCTAGCAAGTTTTTTATGTGGAATCTGTGGGCTTTTCTATACAGGCATACCTCGTTTTATTGCACTTCATTTCATTGTGTTGCAGATCCTCCATTTTTTACAAATTGAAGGTTTGTGGCAACCATGTGTTGAACAAGTCTGTTGGCACCAGTTTTCCAACAACATTTGCTCACTTGATATCTCTGTTACATTTTGGTAATTCTTGGAATATTTCAAGCTATCAAATAGCATTGCATGCTACAGAGAGATTGTTCATGAAAGAGTCAATCGATGCAGCAATCTTCATTGTTGTCTTATTTTAAGAAATTGTCACAGTCACCCCAATCTTCAGCAACCACCACTCTGATCAGTCAGCAGTCGTCAACACTGAGGCAAGACCCTCCACCAGCAAAAAGATTACGACTTGCTGAAGGCTTGGATGATGGTTAACATTTTTTAGCAATAAAGTATTTTTAATTAAGGTATGTGCATTGTTTGTTTTTAGACATAATGTCGTGGCACACTTAATTGACTGTAATTGACTCTGGAAAAGCCAGGGGACTGGGGTCCCCATCATCTGCACAGTCAAAAATCCAAGTGTAACTTATGGTCGGCCCTCCGTATCCAATGTTCCGGCTCCACGGATTCAACCCACCTCAAATTATGTAGCACTGTAGTATTTACTATTGAAAAAAATTCGCTTATAAGTGGATCTGTGCAGTTCAAACCTGTGTTGTTCAAGGGTCAACTGTGTAGTGTAATCATAACTTTTATATTCACTGAGAAACCAAAAAATTTGTCTTGTCTCTCTTTGTTGCAGTATTCCCTTTATTGCAGTGGTCTGGAACCAAACACCTGATATCTCCAAGGCGTGCCTGTGTATAGAATCATGTCATCTGCAAATAGGTAGTTTTACTTCTTTCCAATTTGGATGCCTTTTACTTGTTTTACTTGCATAAGTGCTGTGCCTAGGACTTCCAGTACAATGTTGAATAGCAGTGGTAAAAGCAGGCAGCCTTGTCTTGGGAGGAAAATTTTGTCTTTAACCATTGATGAGTATGATGTTAGCTGTGGGTTTTTCATGGGTACCTTCTATCATGTTAAGGAAATTCCCTTCTAATTCAAGTTTGCTGAGTGTTTTTAATCATGAAATAGTGTTGGATTTTGTCAAATGGTCTTTCTGCGTCTATTGAGATGATTGTGTAGTTTTATTCCTTTGTTCTATTAATATAATACATTGCTTTTCTTATATTGAACCACCTTTGCTTTCCTGGAATAATCCCACTCAATTATGATTATAATCCTTTTAATGCACTGTTGGATTCAGCTTGGTAGCATTTTGTTGAGGATTTTCTGCATGTCTTCATAACAGTCTGTCATTTTCTTCTGGTATCTTTGTCTGGCTTTGGTTTTAGGGTAAAGGTGGCCTCATAGAATGTGTTAGGAAGTAGTCCCTCTTCTTTTTTTGGAAAAGCTTGTGAAGGATTGATGTTAATTCTTTAAATGGTAGAATTTACCAGTGAAAGCATTTAGTCTTGGACTTTTCCTTTTTGGGGGTTTTGGGAGGTTTTTGATTACTGATTCAGTCTCATTACCTAATTATAAATCTGTTCAGCTTTTCTGTTTCTTCTTGAGTCAAGCTTGGTAATTTGTGTTTCTAGGAATTTGTCCATTTCATCTAAATTATTTAATTTGTTAGTATTCAGTTCTAATATTTTGTTATAATCCTTTTAATTTCTCTAAAGTCTGTAGTAATGTCCCTATTTTCGTTTCTGGTTTTAGTTATTTGCATCTTCTCTCCTTTTTTTCTTACTAAATTTCGTTGTTAATTTTGTTGATCTTTTAAAAGAATTAACTTTTTATTTGATTCTATTTTTATATTCTCTTATCTATGCTCTAATATTTATTATTTCCTTCCTTCTTCTGGCTTGGGTTTAGTTTGCTCTTTTTCCAGTTCCTGAAGGTATAAAGTTAGGTAATAGATTTGAGATCTTCCTTCTCTTTTAGTGTAGGTATTTACAGCTATAAATTTCCCTCCAAATACTGCTTTTGCGACATTCCATGAGTTTTGGTATGTTGTGTTTTGTTTTCATTCATCTTGAGATTGCCCTCTTAATAAATCTCATCTGTAGGGAAGGCAGGCTGAAGCTGAGATAAACATAATTGGTAAAGAAGGTAGCAGTCAACTCATTTAGCAAGGGAAGGGGATATTTGGTAGTTTGTGTTACACAGTTACCTTGTCTGAAGTCGATATTTTGTGAGATATTTTTATGTTTAACAGGAGAACAATATGATTTAGCTGAAAGCATCAGATTAGTTCTCGGACGTTAGGAGCTGCTTTTTTTCTTTCTCACTCTAATTATTGTCTCTTTGTGTAGTTACTCTTTTTTTCTGTGTCTGCTTTTAAGATGTTCTGTCTTTTATTGTCATCAGTTTTACTGTGATGTATCTAAGTGTAGTTTTCTTTCTGTTTATGTATCTTAGAGTTCCTGGTGCTTCCAGAAACCACAGCTTGATGTCTCTTGTCAGTTTTAGAAGATTCTCAGCCATTATCTCTTCAAGCATTGCTTCTGCCCTATTTTCTCTCTCCTTTATTTCTAGGATTCCCATTAAATGTATGCTGGGTCTTTTCATTATATCCTTTTCCGGGTTCCTGTCTTCATTTTCCATCCTTTTGTCTCTCATTGCTTCATTCTGGATACTTTATTCTGACCTTTTTCTAGTTCACTAATTAACTCTCAGTTGTATCTAATTTTTAGTTTTGTTGCATGGTGGCCAGAGAATGTGTGCTACGTGACTTCTGTCTCTGTTGGAAATTTCTCTGTGGTCATTATAATATATAGTCAGATTTTACAAATCTGTGTTTTAAAAATATGTGTTTTGAAATAAAAATGTCTGTTTATTGTTGTGTAGAGTTCTCTATATATTTGATCAGTGGTCTTTGAAATGTCCTCTAAAAGAATTTTGACAAACTGTGGCTTTTTTTTTTTTTTTGTGGTACGTGGGCCTCTCACTGTTGTGGCCTCTCCCGTTGTGGAGCACAGGCTCTGGACATGCAGGCTCAGCGGCCATGGCTCACGGGCCTAGCCGCTCCGCAGCATGTGGGATCTTCCTGGACCGGGGCACGAACCCGTGTCCCCTGCATCGGCAGGTGGACTCTCAACCACTGCGCCACCAGGGAAGCCCAAACTGTGGCATTTTTAAGTTGCATTTGTAATTTTTGTCACAAAGTGAAAGTATTTATCAATGCTTATATATTGTATACA
The DNA here is from genome assembly GCF_002837175.3 of Physeter macrocephalus. NCBI lineage: Eukaryota > Metazoa > Chordata > Mammalia > Artiodactyla > Physeteridae > Physeter > Physeter macrocephalus. The sequence goes on from NC_041217.1 coordinate 103,998,578, forward strand.
TGCTTTAAATCTAATTTCTTCAAAATCTTTGCACTATAGATTTAATTAATTCAGCTTACAGAAAATGTCTGCCATGTAACATATATAACAAAGCCGGTCTTCACAGCCAAATCAGAGTGACCCTTTCTCAGTAAAAACACAGCTTCCCTTTTTAAATTCAATTCACGTATCATACGTGTCATTGTTGACAGCCTTCACATTTCTGAATTTTTATTCTAAGACTGGGGATTGGGGAGGGAGGGGAAAGTAGGTATGGAGAGGAAGAAGGTAGAGTGAGAGACAGACACTGGAATCTTGCCTTGAGTTGTTTTTCAGTGAATTGAGACTATGTGGCCTTTCTGTATCGTTTGCTTTGCTGCCATGGCATTCTCCCTAAGAAAAATCTGGTATTCTCAAACCTTTTATTTGGTTCCCCAGAAGTTTTTACACATCAGAGCAATGTACAATATCAAGGTTCTGGGTGGTGGTACCCTTCTAGATCCATGAAATATTCAGCTAACAAGACAAAGATCTGTGCCCTTGAAACTTAGTTTTATGGGAATGATGTACAAACAACAACTGTAATTAGTAAGTATATTACATAGTATGTAAGAAAGTGATAAATGTTATGGGAGGAAAAAGGGTAAACTAGTGTAAGAGTATTTAAGAATGTCAGCAATAGGGAAGTGAATGAGTTTTGTATGTAATGTTAACCAAAGTGGTCCAGGTAGGCATTATTCAAAAGAAAATAGTTGAGCAAAAGCAAATTAGATGAGGAAGTTTGCCATGAGAGTACCTGGGAGATAGAGCATTCCAGCTTGAGGAATTGTCAGTGCTAAGGCCTTAATGTGGGAGAGAATGTGTTCAAAGAATAGTAAGAAAGTCAGCATGGCTGGAACTGAGTGAGCGAGTTGGAGAGAGGAGTAAGAAATGAGGTCAAAGACTTACTGGGGGAAAAAAAGAGTTACTGCGAAGGATCTTCATAGCACCTTTTACAGGGTGTTATAAGGATGTTGGGTTTTTTTCTTTGAGGGAAAAACAGGGAGCTATTGAAGGGTTTTGAGGAACTTGATCTGTCTTAGGTTTTAAAATGATACCTCTGGTTGCAGTTCTCTGGTTGAGAATAGATGGTGGGTGGGCAAGAGTAGATGCACTAAGACCAGATTAGGAAGCCCTTGAAATAATACAGGGGAGAGATAATAGTGGACCTGGGTGTAGCAGTAGTGAGAGACAATTGAATTCTGGATGTAATTTGAAGATGACGGCAATAGGATTTCCTGATGGTTTGGATATGAAGTGTGAATTAAAGAGAATAAGGAAGATTACTCCAAGGTTATTGTCCTGAACAACTGATGGAGATGGAGAAAGTTGCAGATTTGTGTTTGGGAATCTTTCTTTCATAAAGTAAGAGAAAGGTGATCTTGGAAGAGGAAAACTAGAATATTCTCCTTTATCTTTTGACTTTTGGTGAGAAGTGTTTAAAGCTTCCCTTTGTGACTGGCTATTTGTCAGTTCCTCCTAATACTTGTAAGCTTATAATTTATATATTTTGTAGGCATTTTGTTGTGTGCATAGGGGTTCGTGAATAATATATCTTCTTGGTGGATCATGTACTTTATTAATATATAATATTCATTTCTAGCAGGTCTAGTGGTTTTGCCTTAAATTCCATTTGATTTTTCTGGTAGTAGAGACATCTATTTTCTTTTCATTAACATTTGCCTAGTTTATCTTTTCATCACCTTATCTTTCTTTTTATAAACAAAATATAGAATGCTTATGTTGTTTCTATATGTTAATTCTATACTTAAAAACAAAACAAAAAATATGAATGCCTTTTTCTTAATATATGAACTTTTCACATTTATTCTGAATAAATTTATTCTGAATACTGATATGTTTGGACTTTTTTCTGCTTTCTTATCTTTATTTTCTCTTTGCTTTGTTCCATTGTTGTTACTTTTTATATTGGATCAATTTTTTTCCATTTTTTAATTCTATAGATTTGAAATTATATATCGTATTTCACTATTTTCGTTGGTTATCCTTAACCTTTTGACACATTTTTAAAAGATTTTCTTTTGATCATTTTCAGTAGTCAAAACTCCCATGTTGAAATCTTTTGGGGATCTTATTTCCCATATTATTAACTAGCAGGACACTCAAGTACAGGCCAGGAGTCCATCTATGGTCCACTTCCGGTCAGTCTGACAAGTCAGTCTGATCCAGGATGATTATCCTGAACAAAAAAGAATACATGCTTCTCATTTCATAGGAATCCTTTTTGAACAACTGTCAACAGTTATTAGATTTAGTTGCATGTTTTACTAGTTTAATTGCTCACTGATGTTCATTGATTCTTCTTCATGTATTCTTTTCTATCTATGCCTGAATATCTCCTTGAGTAATTCTCTCATCTGTAGGTGATAAACATTTGGAATCCTTGTTTGTCCAATGATGTCTATATTTTGTTGTTATACTTGAATGCTAGTTTAGCTAGTTATAGAATTCTGGGTTAAAAAGTATTTTCACATCTTTCACCATGATACTGGCAAAAATTGTAAGAGTATGGGGAAACAGACATTCTTATACATTGGAGGTAGACATGCATATTGATAGAGATTTGGGGAAATGATTTGAAAATATATATTAAACTAAAAAAATTCACATGCAATTTTAAAGGATCTACATTATCAAAATAAAAACATGACTATAGGGCTGTCTATACAAGGATATTTATTGTAGCATGTGTATAATATAATACCATTTCTGTGAAGGTAAGCACAAAACAAATACATATGTATATATGTTTGTATGAATAAGAAAAAGGAGTAGTAGGATACACCAGACTATTACATTGGTAATTGAAGTGGGATAGAGTGGGAAAGGTAGAGGAGATTGCAACAAATATGTTCTACTTATGTAATTTTTTCCAATAAATTTGATTTTTAAAAATGTTCCCTCAAAAGCCTGATGACATTACTGGTGATGAATTGTGTATCCTTGTTCCTTTGTAGATAGTCTTGGTTTTGTTTTTGTTTTTTCTGGAAATGAGTAGAATTCTTCCTTTTATTCTTAGAGTTCTGAAATTTCCCCCAGGACTTCTCAAGTGACATGTCTTTTTCTTCATCCTGCTGAGCACTCATTGAATGCTATTAGTCTAAAGATTTCTGTGCTTCTTGAGTTCTGAAATTTTTTTCTATTGTGTCCTCTTCCCTGTTCCCCTGGTTTCTTCTATAATTTCTACTCATTATAATTTGTGGGTCTAGACTTTGTGTCTCTTTTCTGTTATTTTTTTTAATGCTCTTCCTACTCCCTTGTAAAAAAATCTTTCTATTGGAAGAATACCTCATTTCATCAGCTTTATTCACTCAGTTCTTCACCTCACTGTTGAGAGTTGTTTTTGTTTTTTGGGTTTTTTTTTTTTTTTAGTAGTTTTTTATTTCAAAGTTGTCAGCCTACTGCTACTGTACTTCTTTATTTAAATACAATAGTTTATAGAATCTGAGGATATTAAGTATATTTACTTTCTCTTTTTATTCTTCTAGTGGTTAACCTTCTAATTTTAACAGACATTTAAATTTATATTTCAATCACTATTAATAAGTATTCATAACTTTGTTGTTGTAAAATACACTTAGCACGCGAATTTCAGATCCCTTCACACACACAACCTTCTGGGAGAATTTTTCTGAAGTGATAGGTAAGTGGTAAACGTACACACTGTGTGCCTTCAACCTGAATGTTGTGTAATTTGTCTTTGAATAGGATTGTATCAATATAGTCAAAGTAATTTTAACTCCAAACTTTGAAATTATTGCTCCATTGATGTAATAACTTAGTCTTGATGGTGAAAAGTCTGATGCTATTCTGATTCCTATTCTTTTGTATAAAACTTGTTTTTAGTCTTTTGTTTATTTGTTTGTTTTATTTGAGATTGTGGTCTCCTTTCTTTCCAGAGCCCTTGTCTATAACTGTTCAAGTTTATGGTTTTATTTGTCTACACATGTCTCTCTCTTCTAGTCCTTCTACTTTCATTTCGTTGGCATTTTACAAGAGAGAAAGATAAATTCATGTCCTTGATATTCTGAAAGGGATCAGGAACTCTTAGAAACTCTTGAATCCTGAGTGGCCACTTCACGTCTTTTTTCCTTAGAGCACTGGGTCATGCACTGTAATTCCCCTCTTTATTGCTTATTGAATAGTAAAGCCCTGCCTTATCCTCACAAGAATGGTATTCTAGCACCAGCAACTCTTAAGATATGCTTCTTCCTATGGCTCTTTAGCTTCTGCTCATTTCTCCTGTTTATTATACCCTGGGAGTAGTGTAAGTTCTCAGGTATCTCCTCCCAGAATACATTTCTGCTTGTAAGTGAGGGTCTCCATTATCATTAGGAGCAGTGCACAAATTCAGTGTCATCATTCTGTACATGAAGCAAGTTAATGGCAAGGGTCATGAGGAATGAACGCTTAATGAGTGATTACTAAATAACAGGCCCTTTGCTACATGTTTTATATACATTGTCTTATTTAATCCTTACAATCCTATAAGAAGGTTCCACACTTATTTTATTGATGAAGAAACTTTAAGTTGAAGGAAAGTGGAGTAACTTTGTCCTAATAAGCTAGATGTTGTAGAGCTATTTCTCAAGCCCAGGGAGGTCTGCCTCCAAAGAGTGATTGTCTTGGCACTGCACTATAAAATTTATCTAAAACCCTCTCTTTTCTGTGAGGCTTTTCTTAGCCATGGTATTTTATAGGACCTTCTACTTCCTCTGAACTGTAGGCTGTATAATTCATATTACTCACTGGGGAAATAATGTATTGCTTTTTATTGATAGCAGTTTTTTATACTTATGTATAAAAGTATACTTATGTATACTTATGTATAGTCTTCCTCAGATAGCAGTACAGCTAAAAAAAAAAAAACTACCAACAATACCATTTGGATAGTTAGCATTATGAATAATTAAAATTTTCCATGAAGTATCTCAATTTTAAATATGCTTCAGTCTCCTTTTATAAAACAGTAATGTGCTATTGATAACATTTCGGTTTTACGGATTTGGTAATATGGAAACCATACATTCTGTCTCTCATGGTTCAAAATTGCTACTCTTGACCATGACCTCAGTCTCTCTCCATATGAGTAAACCTGAAGGAAATTCTGCAGCTTGCCAGGATCTCAGTTCCCCCACCAGGGATTGAACCCATGCCATGGTAGTGAGAGCACGGAATCCAAACCACTAAACCACCAGGGAACTCTACATTTGATTATCAATAAGTACTTGGATTTTCTAAATATAATGTAGTGTTTCCTGTAACATTTTGGTGAAATTTTGTAATTACTTAAATTCACAATAAATAAATGCTTCTGGTTTTATAATTAAAACTCCAGAATTGAACATGCAGTAAGTAAAAACTTGTTAGGTCAAATGTAAAATCAGAAAAAAAGCAGTGGCTGGTTTGTGATTTGCCTTTTTTTTTAAGGACAGTGATATGAGAGAGGTGCATACTTTGTTTTAAGGAAAGCAAATTTCTTATATTTGAATTTTTTACCATCCTGAATGAAGATATAGAGTAGTGATTACCTTGGAATATTTTTCTCAGAAGATAATTGGAATTTTGTAGGCTGATTTTAGAGAAAGGAAAGAAGAAAAGTTGAGTAAATGGTAATATCAGTAAGAGAATTCATGTTTAATAAATGTATTATTTTATAGAAAATAAAACTTCTGTTTTTTTTGTTTTTCTAGTTCTCAGTGAAAGTGTCCCACTTTCCCATCTAAATATATATAAATTTGAATTTACTTAATAGAGTTTAAATGTATAATATAGGTGAAAGGTTAATTACAGAATTACAGAATTTTTTGTATGTGATCTGAACCCCCCTTTCAATAAAATGAAATTGTAATTTAGGGAAATAATTTATTCTCCAGATGTGAGAATGTTCTTGTTTACTTCCCATTAGACCATAAACAATTTTGTGTTTCCTAAATATGATTAATTAATATATGATTGGCAAATGAATTAATGGAACTTTTATAATGAGAATTTTACCGTAGCCATTGAGATATACAAAACTGTTTTTTTTTTAATACATACAGTTGAATATGTGAAGCTCTGAATTTGAAAGAGTTATCAAAATTGTTTGAGTGTAGAAAGAAACCAGCATAACATTTCTTATGTTCCAGGCTATATATTAAGGCACAAATTATCTCTTCAGCTATTGTAAGGAATTCTTTCAAAGCCACAATTGTTTGCATTTGCAGTCATGTCACTAACTTTGATGTGCTTATTCTAATGGACCTTGATCCTATGGAATCACATATGTCTGGGGTAGAAGTTACATCAGCAGCACTTAGAACGTTGTAAATTTTTGAGTTCTTGAACAAATTCCTAGCCTTCCCTGAATAACCACTAGGCAAAAAGACATCTGACATTGATACTGATTCTGTACTCAAAAATTTCCTTTCTCGTATTCCTTGTTTCTTGCTGATTATTGTCAAGTGTATGGGCACAGTAATGTTTTAATGGTGAATTTCTCTTTGCCCGTAAGAATTATTTCTTCTCTGAAGCAGTTCATTCCATATGCATATATAATAGTTATCTTACCACTTTGGGTATTATTATCTCTATTTTCACTTCTAATATAATTATATGTTTTGTCTTCCTAGGACTTCTAACATTTGTACTTCTTTTGCACTTGTTGGACGTGGTGGGTTAATAAATATCTCAAAATTAAGCAGAAACAGCAAACTCATCATAAACTGAAGAACACAAAGACCCAAAGTAAAATAATAATTTATGGCAGTTTAATACTCTTTTGGTGAAGGGCAGAGTTGACACAGTACCTCTGTAGTGTGGAATTGACACGTTTTTGACTCATGTTAATTATAAAATTGTGGTCAAAAGTTTGATTGGTTTGAAAGTCATATGAAGGAAGTTATCACTCATTTTAATTTTTAAAGACATGAATTGTTCTTGTTGGAGCTATGTGCATATGTGTGTCATTTACCCTGTCAAAACTGAGATGGTTACTTATCTTGTTCTGACTATATGAAAGCATAAACAACACAACAGTCAGTCATTCCGTGCTGAATATGACTTAGCACTCTCCTTTGGTTGCAGCTGCAGTTTATTACCTTGCCTCTTCCAATTGCAAAGTTCTTCATTAGGAAATTAACCTTTTATTAATAAATGTCCATTTGTTTTTCTACTACTGTTGCTTCTCATTATTACATGATTTTGCCAGGTTGTTAAAGTTATGCCTTTGTGGGCCCCCTTCTATTATCCTCCTTGCATTACCTGCTTCAGTTTGCTGTATAGCAGCTTCTTGAGATGTGTCAAACTATGTGTAGTATTTAGTGTATTTTTCAACAAGAATCGCTTTGTGTTATTATGTTATTTATAAGCTAGTACCTCACTGTTTATAACATCTTTCTATTAAATAATGAGGATAATACATGGCATCAGGAGCAAAACTATTCAACAAGTTCAATGTAATTTGGTGGTAGGTGGTACAATTAGATCATTAGTTTGTCATGGCAGTGCCACATGCTGCTGGCAAGAAAGCATTATGTTCCCGATATTTTTTAGTTTTGGTGTTGCCAATAGAAAAAACCTCTGTACATTGAGTTTTTGGGATGCATATAGCTCTGTGACCTCAGTGTGTTAGTCATTTAGTGCCATATTTCATTGTTCAAGAATCAGCTTATTAAATATTACAACTAAAGGATTATTTCAGGTAATTTTGAATTTAGAGAATATTTTTAAAGTTCAATAGTATAAATTTAACTTCTGTTTTTAGATCATTATTTCAAATAATGTTAATAGTGTAATAACCAAACATTAAACATACATCGTACATATGAGAAAGGACCTTAGAAATCATCTTATCCAATCTCCAGTGCCGTATTTCCTTCTACAGTGTTCTGACAAATAGTCCAACCTGGTGAGCCATTCAGTTCACTCTTGTGTAAGGCAACCCATTGAAATGCTGAATGGTTTCTGTTTCTAGTTTTTCTTAATCTTGAGATAAAATCCACATCTTTATGATTCAAACATATTGATTATATGTTTTTTCTTCTGTATGCCAAACCTTCAAACATTTGAAGATTGCTAATTGTATTGGCTAATTGTTGGATTAAACTTGCCAGGTTTTCTCTTCATGTTATATGCTGTGTACCCTTACGAATGTTCAGTATTTTTTTAAAGTTTCCTGTCAATGTGACATACAGCTTAGGATACTACCTGGATGATATCGTTATATATGGTATACTCTGTCTTCACTTGCATTGTATGCTAGGTGAGACAGGTATATATATTTGTACATTGTGTATAGCATATATATGCTTAAATACTGAAGTAATTTTAGATGTAATATTTCAGTTAATTAAGATTTTTTTTGCAATTAGAATGACAGTTGTGAATGGTTTTCTCTTCTTGAACCAATCTCAAAATGTGACTAACTGAAGTTGTCATGTGTTTTCAAGGATAATTTAAATGAACATGGGGTTTGTGAAAATCTGACAGATCCTAACTGTAACTCAGCTAGTGGGCAACATTATAATTTATTTATAGCAGTGCAATATAGTTATTAATGAACTAATGTAGAGTGAGGGCAAATTGTACTATATTTTTTGTGAAATTATCCTACATGACAGAGGTTGGCATTATGTAATAAGTACCCACAAAATATTAACCTACTTGCAATAAATACAATTAATAATGTACATAAGAGAATGAAATTAAGCTAATTTTCTATCAAAAAAGAATTATTCATGAACAGGAAGTGGACAGCATAGATTTGATGACAGGAAGGTTGTATCTAATCTGAATTACTGAGTGACCTAGGAAGCTTGCTCACAGGGATTACAGAATAATTATGTTAATATGCAATTATCACCTCATTTCTTCTGTAGTAACCTCAAGATGTAGTGTGGTGAGGGTGTTATAGCAAGTGCTGATAGTTTGCAAAAATACTGATGTTTGAGATTTCTGAGACAATAAGTCTAGCTTGAGGCATATAAGTGATGATCTGTCATCTTGAAGACAGATCTGACCTTTGTACTTTTTTTTAATGCTCACAGTATATAACTACAGGCAGTTATAGCTGTAGAACTCATTATGGTTTTCCGGAACCTGAAATATATTTTATGTAGATTTAAAATTCCATTTGCAGCTTTTTATAAAGTATGTGAACTTTTTTAAAGAACATTTTAAAATTCAGTTAATAGAAAAATTGTGGTTATATGATTACATGGAGGAGGACACAGTGATAGTATCTAAACATTTAATAAAAAGATCCTAATTGATACAGTAATTTCATTGAAATTTAGAGAGGCCAAACAATATAACATTAATTTGTTCATTTTAATTCATTAGTTTCTGCTTTTTAAACTTAATGAATAATGCCTACCTTCAAATATGCCCCTTCCTTTGTTATATTAACATAACCTAGTATTTATGACTGTTATATATATTTAACTATATAAAGGTGGTTGAAAAAACTATTTGAGACAGTGTGAAATTAACTTATAGGTCAAATGCTTTCTTGCCTGGATACTCCATAAGCATCCTGAATGTAGGGAAATAATTTTTGATGTCAAAATTCTGGGTCAGTGCAACACATTTCGATGATCCATTGTTCTATATTGTATCTCAGTGCAATAGCTCTGAGTCTTGAATACTGTTAAGAAAAAATGTATCTTGAACATTTTCATTTATAGAAATATATTCTGAAAATTAAGCCAGGAGAATTTTTTATTGTTGCTAAAATACTAGCTTACTGATTCAATTTCTTGTAACATATTTTTAAACTGATGCAGTATATTTTTAATATTAATGTGCTAATAAAAAATTTTCTGAGAATAACTCCTCTATTTTTGAGCAGAGATAGTCAATTTGGAGGCAAGTAAGGTGTATTTCACTATGTAGATGTAAAGGAAAACTTTGACTGTTAAAGACCTCATTTTATATTTTCACAATATTTAATTTGATCTTTTGTTTTTCTTTTTACTACATGTGCTTTGTATATTTAAAAATCTGTTATTCTTTCTATGTTTTTGAGCAAAACCCTTTGATATCTTCAAACTTTGAACTTATGGAAGGCTCTTATAAAGCCATTCTGGTAATGATGATGCAATCTCCAAGCTGACATGATATTCTCATAGTTGGTCACCCTGCTGTTCAGGGGGTACCAATGAAGTTGCTTTAAATGGGAAGCGTCTGTTCCATCTCTGAACCTCTAACACCAGAACAGATGGGTGGAACATGGAACATGGAAGGTTTTACCTCTGAGGTGGTAGCAGTGAAGCCACTCATTAACACTGAATTTACCACTTCGTTAGCAACGTTGCTTCCTGTTGAGAAAAGCTAATGTAGGCTTTCAGATTGAGCATATATTTGTCTACCTCCGTGAATATAATAAGTAGGAAAAGAAAGTAAATGTTTTTCAGGCTAGTTTTTTAAAACAAATCTGTCATCCATTTCTGATTTATGAGGTTGTTCCTATTTGGGCATTTTAATTTTTCTACCTAACTTAATTAGAAATGTCAGGAACGGGTAATAGTATAGCATCAAGGTTTGCTTTTCTTTTCATTGACGTTTGCACACTCCTTCCTAACACATGTTTATGTGCTGCCCATTTTTAACTTCTCTGTATGTGATGTAGAGACTCCTGCTGGGTGCTGCATTAGCACCATTTTGGAGTGATATCATTGAATATGATGTTATTTGAAGTCTATTTTTATTTATGTGGAAATTTGCCAATCTCAAAACAGAATTCTAAGACCTATGACGGGCAGAAAAATAATTGTTGGTATAAATAATAATGCCAAAGAAGGATATTTATAATATTTACTTGTAATATTTTTGTATTAAGGAACACATCTTGTGGAAAGAATAAGATCATATTTATAAGTGCTGCTCTAAGTTGTGAAATAAGAAGAAAATAATTAGAAGCAATTCTTTTATTCTTTAACTGGATTTAATGTTTTACAAAGTATGTACTTGGTACCTTAAAAGATATTAGAGATAATGAACTTTATTGCAAATGTTTTAATTTCTAAATAGCAATTGTAAATTCCTGCTGTTCTCAAATGATATTACTTGTTATACAAATTTAAAATACTGTAAAAGAAAAATGGAAGACCTTATTCTTTATCTGAGAGCAGGAACTATGTCTGTCATGTTCCCTACTGAATCCCTGCTACTAGAGCAGTGCCTGGCACGTAGAAAGGGCTCAGTAAACATTTGGAGAATGAATAAACTGTACTTGATACTATGTACGAAAGGAAAAGAAATATGGAATTTTATGTCAGTACTTCGAATAATTAAATACATGGGGTTGCCAAATAGCGGGTTCTTTAAATCGCACATGAGGATTATTGGATATTTTGAAGGCGTTGCTAAAACTGCTGAGTTAAGAAATCAGAACCATGATGGAATTTGCATTATTTGAATGAGATATCCTAATTTCATAGGAAGAAAACTGTTTTTCTTCTTATACTTTAGGAACTTTTGTTTTGATTTTGCAGTTGTGTTTTTATTCATTCACCACATTAGTCCTTTATTCAACAAATATTGCCTGAGCACTTATGCCAAGCATTCCGTTAGGTTCTAGAGGTATGAAGGTGACTAGGTCACTATCCCTGCCCTCAAAGAGCTTACATTCTTCCAAGAAGATAGGCAACTCCTGTATAATGTGGCCATTTCTAAGAGCGAAATAACAACCAGGGTACAAGGAAACTCTTCATAGTAGGGGCAATGATTATAGCCATGGTATGTATGTCTTCCAAACTTTCAGAAGTCTCCTTTCCTTTTAAAATATCCTGCTGTCTTCTCATAACGATTAAATATATTATCAAAAATGCCTAGAAAAATATTGTCCACATTTTATATGAAATAAACTAAAAACTTAACATATATTTATGATGTTTCAGAGTAGAGGAAAAATTTTTAGGTTATTGCAGTAGACTGTCAGATCATAAATAGGATAAGTACCTGTAGGGAATGCCTAGAATTTGGGGATCCAGGTTATGAAAGTTTAAAGAAACATGGAACTTCATTAATTTTAACTTTACTAATTTAGAATGAAGGATACTTTATATAAGCAATGAATGAAATCCAGTGAATAAAACACTTATAAAATTAGTCGAATTTTAGGAGAATGTGAAATACTGAGAGCAAAGCAGTCTTATTTTAAATAAAAAATACTGTTTCATAGATTAGCCATTGATGTTGATAGCACATTGTACATTCAAGTAAACTTCTCTACTGACTGGTATTTTGTTACCTTCCTCTGGGAATGGACTTTTAAGTGACAAAACTTTTACTTTTCTGCAGTATTTAACAATTTACATTATTCTGTAGTGTAGAATGTCCCTTAATAGATCTACTTAAGTGAGATAATTTTCTTATTAGCAATCTGTATATGAGATTTTAGATTTTTTTCAGTCTGTAGCATATTCATTTATATTGTGTGTGTCTGTGTGTGTTTGTTTATGTTACTTTGCCCTACATTTTGTATATATGCAGTTTGGGGTTGTTGCCTAGCACAAAGGAAAAATTAACCTCTGCAACCCTTTACAAATCTTTCAGTTTTTTAAAGTGTTTCTTCATCCTTGAAAAATTATTGGGATCTTAGTATAAAAAGTGGAATTAAGCTACTAAAAATGTGTACTTTTAACTCTCCATACGTTCTAATAATATTCTTTCTTTCATGCAAATCTAATTTTTTTTTCCATTTTCTAGACTAAATGTGTTAAATGGGCTTGCCAACAATATGGATGACTTGAAGATAAACACCGATATTACTGGTGCTAAAGAAGAACTCCTAGATGACAGCAGTTTTATCTCAGACAAAGAGAGTGGAGTTCATAAACCAAAAGATTGTCAAACATCATTTCAGAAAAACAATACATTCACTCTGCCTGAAGAACTGTCAAAGGACAAATCTGAAAAAGCCTTAAGTGGAGGCCAGTCTACTCTATTTATACATGCTGGTGCTCCTACTGTTTCTAGTGAAAACTTTATCTTGCCTAAAGGAGCTGCTGTTAATGGACCAGTTTCACACTCCTCCTTAACTAAGACTTCCAATATGAATAAAGGCAGTGTTTCATTAACCACTGGACAGCCTGTGGATCAGCCAACGACAGAATCTTGTTCAACTTTGAAGGTGGCAGCTGATCTTCAGCTCTCTACACCACAGAAAGCAAGTCAACACCAAGTTTTATTTTTGTTATCAGATGTAGCACATGCTAAGAATCCAACCCATTCCATTAAAAAACTACCTACCTCTGCTTCAATTGGTTGTGACATTCAGAATTCAGTAGGGAGTAGTATAAAGTCAGATAGCACTTTAATAAATCAAGTAGAGGTGGGTGAGGATAGTGAAGATTTATTGGTAAAAGATGATTGTGTCAGTACATTAACAGGAATTTCCTCAGGTACAGGTGAATTTAGGTCAGAAAATGATACAAACTGGGATCCCCAAAAAGAGTTCATTCAGTTTCTTATGACGAATGAAGACACAGTGGATAAAGCTCCAGTTCACTCTAAAGTAGGTCTAGAAAAAAAGAGAAAGCGAAAAATGGATGTAAGCAAGATAACTCGTTATACTGAGGATTGCTTTAATGATTCTAACTGTGTATCCAATAAATCAAAAATGCTAGAAGTAGACTTTATGGAACAGAATGAAGAACTGCAAGCAATAGACTCACAGAAATATGCATTATCAAAAGTGAAACCTGAATCAACTGATGAAGACTTGGAATCTGTGGATACTTTTCAACATCTAATTTATAACCCAGATAAGTGCGGAGAAGACAGTTCACCTGTTCATACTGGCACTTTTCTTTCAAATACCTTAAAAAAGAAATGTGAAGAAAGTGATTCCGAGTCACCTGCTACTTTCAGCACCGAAGAGCCATCATTCTACCCCTGTACAAAGTGCAATGTGAATTTTAGGGAGAAAAAGCATCTCCACAGGCATATGATGTATCATTTAGATGGGAATAGTCACTTTCGACATCTTAATGTCCCAAGGCCATATGCTTGTAGAGAATGTGGACGGACATTTCGAGATCGGAACTCGCTACTAAAGCATATGATTATTCACCAAGAAAGAAGACAGAAATTGATGGAGGAAATTCGTGAATTGAAAGAACTTCAGGATGAAGGAAGAAGTGCACGATTACAATGCCCTCAGTGTGTGTTTGGTACCAATTGCCCTAAAACATTTGTGCAACATGCTAAAACCCATGAAAAAGATAAAAGGTACTACTGCTGTGAAGAGTGTAACTTCATGGCAGTGACAGAAAATGAATTGGAATGCCATCGAGGAATTGCCCATGGAGCAGTGGTAAAATGCCCTATTGTCAGTTCTGATGTAGCCCAGAGAAAAACACAAAAAAAGACTTTCATGAAGGACCCCGTTATAGGATCATCCAAAAAATCAGCTACCTATATATGTAAGATGTGTCCTTTTACTACTTCAGCCAGGAGTATTTTAAAAAAACACATGGAGTACTTGCATTCATCATCATGCATTGATTCATTTGGCAATCCTCTTGGACTTGATAAAAGAAAAAGCGACATAATTGAAGAACCTATAGATACTGATAGTCCTAAACCATTAACTAAACAACAGTCAACAACATTTCCAAAGAACTCTGCTTTAAAACAAGATGTAAAGCGAACATTTGGATCATCCTCACAATCGAGTAATTTTTCAAAATTCCATAAGCGGCCACACAGAATACAAAAAGCTCGGAAAAGCATTGCCCAGTCAGGTGTAAATGTGTGCAATCAAAACAATTCTCCTCACAAGACTGTTATGATTAAAAGCAGCATTGACCAAAAACCTAAGTATTTCCATCAGGCAGCAAAAGAAAAATCTAATGCCAAGGCAAATAGCAACTATTTATATAGACATAAATATGAAAACTACAGGATGATCAAAAAATCAGGTGAATCATATCCTCTGCATTTCAAAAAAGAGGAAGCTAGTTCGTTAAATTCTTTACATCTGTTTTCATCATCAAGTAATTCTCACAACAATAGTTTTATTTCAGACCCTCATAACTCTGATACCAAAAGGCCAGAAAGCTTCAGAGACCACAGGCGTGTAGCTGTAAAGAGAGTAGTTAAGGAATCTAAGAAGCAAAGTTCTGTTGGAGGAGAAGACTTGGATAGCTATCCAGATTTCTTGCATAAAATGACCGTTGTTGTTCTGCAAAAACTTAATTCTGCTGAAAAGAAAGATAGCTATGAAACAGAAGATGAAAGTTCCTGGGACAATGTTGAGCTAGGTGACTACACTACACAGACTATAGAAGATGAAACCTATAATGATATTAATCAAGAACATGTAAACCTATTCCCTCTATTTAAAAGCAAGGTGGAAGGTCAGGAGCCTGGAGAAAATGCTACACTTAGTTATGATCAAAACGATGGCTTTTATTTTGAATATTATGAAGATGCTGGAACTAATAACTTTTTGCATGAGATACATGATCCTCAGCATTTAGAAAATGCAGAAACTTCATTGTCAAAGCATAGTTCTGTTTTTCACTGGACTGATTTGTCTCTTGAGAAGAAATCGTGTCCTTACTGCCCAGCAACATTTGAAACAGGCGTTGGGTTGTCAAATCATGTCCGGGGACATCTTCACAGAGCAGGATTAAGCTATGAAGCCCGTCATGTTGTATCACCAGAACAAATAGCCACAAGTGACAAAATGCAACATTTCAAAAGAACTGGCACAGGAACACCTGTTAAGCGAGTTAGAAAAGGTAAGTTTTCATGCAGATAATTTGGGCTAATATGTCCATATTCGAATTCAAAGGATTTGAAGGTTTTGCCCAAATTTGGCCTTTATTAGAATCACATAATTTCATATTTCAGAGTTAATCTGTTTTAAGGTGGTCAATTTATTAAAAATTCTGATATTACTCTTTAAAAAAATTTTTTTTAGCTATAGAGAAGTCTGAAACCACTTCTGAACACACTTGTCAGCTCTGTGGTGGTTGGTTTGATACTAAAATTGGATTATCAAATCATGTTAGAGGCCACCTGAAAAGACTTGGAAAGACCAAATGGGATGCTCACAAATCTCCAATCTGTGTTCTGAATGAGATGATGCAAAATGAAGAAAAATATGAAAAAATCTTAAAGGCATTGAACAGTCGTCGTATTATTCCTAGACCATTTGTAGCTCAAAAACTTGCATCAAGTGATGACTTTCTATCTCAAAATGTTATACCTCTTGAAGCATACCGTAATGGCCTAAAGACTGAAGCTTTATCAGTGTCTGCATCAGAGGAAGAAGGGCTGAGTTTCTTAAATGAATATGATGAAACAAAGCCAGAACTGCCTAGTGGAAAAAAGAATCAGTCTCTTACACTGATAGAACTGCTTAAAAATAAAAGGATGGGAGAAGAAAAGAATTCTTCTATTTCTCCTCAAAAGATCCATAATCAAACTGCAAGAAAGAGATTTGTTCAGAAATGTGTTCTTCCACTAAATGAAGATAGTCCATTGATGTATCAACCACAAAAAATGGACTTCACTATGCACTCAGGTAAGAGAACATTTATGACTATCTTACATAATTTAAACACAGTTAATGTTTACCTTAGTGGAATATCTGTCAAAAATACTCTTTCAGAATCCTTTTATTTAAGCTCCTTTTTTGCAGAGCAGAGATTGGTTATACTGTTATTTCTATATAAATCATCAGTTGATGTTCATCGGCACTGAATTCTCTGTGCCTCATCTCTTGGTCACAATGCAAGGTGAGAACAAAAGCCAAAACAAAAAGCTGATCTGTAAAAATAATATTTGTCACGGACGGGGGATGGTTCTTTGGATGGGAGGTTGATGTTGTTTAGAAGCATAGTGTTACTAAAAAGACTGTCATATTTTTGCCAGTGCTCCAAAGTGATACTATTTTCAAGATTTTAGTTGTCGGTTTTCCTACTGCTTGGGTAAAACAAAACAGACTCTTTAAACTGAATGGATTGGTGTCTGTTGTGTGTTGTGATTAACCCAAAGAAACTTCTCCCTCTCCAATTCCTCGTTGTATTGTGGGATAGTTTGGTTTTGGAGGACTGTTGTGAGTGTAAAACATTTGTTTGGGGTTTTAGATTTTACTATAGTGTTCTAATAGAACAAAACAGATGGTTTAGCTTAGTGGTTATGCACCCATAGTTTTTCCTTTTCAAAGGAATATTTTGTATGTATCGGCAAATGATGTGGCAGATAAAAAGTTGCCATACTTTATTTGGTATTGCTAAGTCTGGTTTATACTTTTAGACTAGAGAAATGTTGTGTCTGTATAGGTTTCTTTTGGAGGTTAAGAATGTTGAAGATAAATTTAGATGATCTCATAATTTTAGCACTGGGTTGAATGTATCTAAGGTAAAAGTAACTGGTCAGTGGATTAATAATGAATAAAATTACTGTAATGTTGGTTTGTTTACTTTGGGCAGACACTGGGATATTCCAAATATTTGTAATGCAGTGTTGATTTGAGGAAAGACTGCCTTGTATTTTAAGTGATCTGAAAAACAATTTATCTTGTATGGGTTTTTGGTTAATAGGGCTCTTTCTTTTGTACGAAGAGAGTCTTTCAAAGATAACTTTTCAGCATTTTTCAGAGGGATACAATGTAAGGAAGATGTGTCAGCTATGTTGGCCAAGATATAGTACACTTCAGAGAGGGAAAGCATATTTGTGGCTATCACAATAATGTTGAAGAAACCAATTGAAACTTGTTGGGGGCGTGAGGGTTGTCTGAGAAGTTAGGAGTTTCTTATTGTTTCAGCATGTTTACTGTGATGACTAAGATGTTAGCTTGTTGATCATTTATTTAGCACAAACATTTTAGCAAAATACTTCAGATCATTAACTTTCGTTATTGATTGTGCATTCAGAATAATGAACATAAAATGCCCTGAATAAAATGTTGTGTCTAACAGCTGTTCAGTGGTGTGTTTTACCACCTTTTCTCCCAGCCTTCATCAGAAATCCTAATTTAGTATTGAGCCTTTTAAGGTTTTGTGGGTAAAACACTTTAATTACCACTTTGTCAACTAGACTTTTTAATTTTTTTTTATTGGTAATGTTGTAAACTTTGAAACTTCTCAACAGAACTGTGCTATTCAAATCATAGGATTGTATTTTAGGTTTAGGAAATGATCTGCGTAACACAGAAATCTGCAAGAAAGTGATAATAGGTATTAAATCCAGAGGAGCGCAGGGGTTCAAGACACTCCTCCTTCTACCTTTCCAAAGAGCATGGGTTGGCTCTAAATACTAACTACAAACTAATAATAGGTAACTTAATTTCCCCTCCTTATCTTAAGCTAATTCAATGAACGTTTTTTAAAACCATCTTTATTGTGGTACTTTTTTTCACGCTTTTACCTAAGAAAATTTCACTTTTTGAAGTGAGAACTGGATTATAGTTTTCTTTTGAATGATAGGTATGCCTGTGAAGCTTAGAACATGTGTGCATTGCAATACGACGTTTACAAGTGCTGTTAGCCTGTCCAACCACTTACGCGCTTATGCACGAAAGAAGAGTGCTGGACTTTTGACTGGTACAGGTATGTTTGAACAGATAACACAGCAAGTCTGTTTGATACAATACA
Organism: Physeter macrocephalus; assembly: GCF_002837175.3. Classification (NCBI taxonomy): domain Eukaryota; kingdom Metazoa; phylum Chordata; class Mammalia; order Artiodactyla; family Physeteridae; genus Physeter; species Physeter macrocephalus. The sequence continues at coordinate 104,017,213 of NC_041217.1, forward strand.
CTTTTTTTCTCACCAGACTGGTGCTAGTTCAGATGATATTTATAGCTTTCTTTTGTAAGCAGCAGTTGAGTCTGAATAAACATTAAATTTCAGCAACTTGTAAACTGTTGGATATAATTTTAAGCAAGTTATTCTTTTTCATTTAGCTCTTATGGCTTGATTTGAGGAAAAAGGTAACCTTAATAGAGGTGTGGAACTTTTGAGTCTACATTATTCTTATTGATTTTTAAATTATACCATTTTTGATTTTTAAATTTATTTTTGTTAGTAGATTCTAGTAAGACACCTCTCTTTGGTAAAAAAGATTGCAGTTCTAGCTTAGGGAAATGCTTTGTTAGGCAAAGAAATTATAGTGAAATTTCAAATATGTAACTAAATTAGAAAACTAAGCAAACTAATGAGTCTTCATTAGTCTATAGATCAACTTTTTGAAGGGGCAGGCCTTAATAATGGCCCGTGTTGACAACTGAATAGATTTTTCTTTTAATGCCCCTAAACTATATTTAGGATTAATAAATATAGCTGTGCATATAAATGTTAACATGCACATTTCTGTGTTATTTTTGGTTGGTTAGCCCAACCTTGCAGATACCTCTTCATACTGCTAGCTTGTGAAAATTTTATTAGCTTACTCATATGTAATACTGCTTCTTAAACCCTACAAAATGCCTTGCTCTTTTCGTTTGTAGCCTTTCAAGCTACCCTGCTTTAGCAAGTCCCATGTCTCACATCTTAAAATATTCTCTCTTTTCTAAATAGATCTACATAAAATTCTTTTGCCTAAAATTCTCCTTCCAGTCTTTTTATTTCTCTTGCTCTTTTAGATCACTTCCTTCTGCTTTCTTCTAGTTGTTGTTTACCCAGCTTTTTTGTTCTTCCTCATGTCTTCCTATGGCTTACATCCAATATGTTCTTGCCACCAAAGAAACACTTGTATTCACACTAGTGTCTTTCTTTCTTCTGCTTCTTTGCTGTATCCTTTGACTTTATATATCAATAACCAGGGATGACTGCTGACCATTTATATTAAAAGGAGGGGAATAGAGTGAGTTTTACTTTACTGGATTAGTCCTCCTACTGTGACATTTCAGTTACTCCTGCCTTCTTCAATCTTGGAAGGTAATTGCAGACATTAGAGGCAGGGAGGCAGTGAAAATAAGAGACTGTAGAAACCGGAAATCATCATTATTGTTATCATAACCACTAACTTGTATTGAACACTTCTACACGTCAGGCACTATGCTATGCAGCTGACATGCATAACACTTAATCTTCACAACCACTGTTTCAGTTGTAAGTACTATAATTTTTTGCATTTTATAGGAAACTAGAGCTTTAGAGAACTTAAGCAAGTTGTCCAAACTTACGTAGTTAATAGTAGCAAACTTGAAATTCAAATCAGGGCTGTCTTACCCCTAGATCTTTGTTTTTAGTCACTATTACCTACCACATACAGGATGAAAGCAATTGAAAATCCTAAGATGAAGTTGGGTTCAAGGTGAGGATCATTGTGGTGCAGAGTCTAATTTGAAAGAGCAAGGAGGGGAGAGTTCCCTGGTGGCCTGGTGGGTAGGATTCCAGGCTTTCACTCCTTTTGCCCAGGTTCAATCCCTGGTCGGGGAACTGAGATCCCACGAGCTGTATGGCGCGGCCAAAAAAAACAAAAAAAGAAAGAAAAAAAAAAGAAAGGGCAGGGACCCAAGAAATGGTTAGGGCTGTATTAGATTTCAGAGGACTTTAGAAAATGTTCCATTCTGACCATTTGGGCACATTACATAAATATTCAATAAGGTAGATCTCTCCAGTCCAGATTTTGTAGTCCATTAAAAAAAATGCCTTTATCTCATATGAAAATCCTTCAAAAGATAGTATTAATTGCTTATAACTAACAGATAATGACCCTCCATTGACCAGGGGTGCATTCTCATGAACTCTTTATCATCTAAAAAGTTTCATTAGTTGGGGAAAAAGTAATATAAGATGAATGGGGATACATTTTTATGGGCATCAGAAAAGGAGATGCTATGTTTAAAATGTTATTAAATACTAACCAAAATATCAGAAGTGTTAGGAAATATGAAGTGTGTGTTAGGCAGTCTTAGGGCAAAAAGAAGGGAAATGAAAAGCTGAAGAAAGTCTAGGGTGGTATTTTCCACAGCCCCTACTCACTTTTAAGAAACATAAAAATCACATGCTCCCTTGGAAATTCTGAAACTTTTCCCCTTGTTTTCAAAATCTTCTTGACCAGTAGAGCTACATAAAGGATATTTTTGCTGATTATTCATGACAGTAAGAAGTTTTTATCAGCTTTATTGTTTTTTGTTTTCCAAGTGTAGAATTCTGTATTATATTTATAAACTCCAGATGCCTGTTCTCTTCTTCCATATCAGTTTCACTGGTATAAAGCAATGGTCCCAACCTGTTATCCAGGAGGTTTCCACTGGGTTATTATAAGGGATTCATCAATTCATATGAGTAAAAGGCATTAGTTTTCAAGAATATGTAGATGCTGTTTTGATGACTAAAATACAAAATAATTTTTTTAAAAACTTACCTTAATCTAAGTATATCACAAACCTGAGACAATATAAAGGGAAAATAAGTAGAACTAAAGCCTCTGTGCTCCTAGTTCAAGCAGACTTGATTCATGTGAATTGTTAATTATGTAGCCTACTTCGGAAGAAAAAGCTTAGATATCCCTAGATGAAGTGGTAAAGGCCTGCTTGGTTACCTGTGATAGAATAAACTCCCAAGCCTTCTTAGAAACCACCAGCTCTGGCCTCGTCTCTGGGAACTGGTGGCTTTTTGAGAAAGAGAAATATTCCAGCCAGCCTGAACAGAAGGAAAAGGATACCCCTCTGTTTCTCTAATATTTATTTACTGATGACTCAAATACTTCTAATGTGATGGTTCTCAATCTTTGAGACTTTGAAAACTATGGGCCCCATCCCAGAAACATGCACTTATCATCCACAGATAAAAAGTTTTATATATGTAGGCGTTACATATCCCTTGAAGTTTATCATCCATGGGGCCTTCGTCTGGTGGAAAACTAAGAAAGAGGAGATGCCAAATAAAAATGAAGTATAAAGAACACAGAACTGGGATTCTGGAGCCCTAAGAAATCTTTCTTTTTTTTAAGAATTAGAAGATGCTTAAAATGCCACAACTGTGTAACATCAAACTAATTTATATGGTCACAGATATAAATCCTAACTTAACTAAAAGGAAATAATGAAGAAAGTAGGAAAGTTTTGGAATTAAAGACATGGAAGAGGTAGCCTTACTTGGAACAGAGTTCAATTGTCAAGAAAGAATAAACTTCACAGATTTAAATTTTGCCCAACGCTGACCTAGTTTATCATCCTTTGGGAAGGTTCAAATGAATTGTTTAATAATTTCCATGTGCCTTCAGTTGTGGATAATCATTTATGAAGCTGTTTTACTGAGGTTTTTTCTTTAGTGGATTTTTATCTAAAGAGACTAGTTCCAAAGGGTTTACTTTATAGCCTACATTGCAAATTCAAGACATACTTCTTATTCAAGAATTTATTCCAGTTAATGTAGACTGCACTATTGGAAGACTTCTTTTTCAGGTTTTGTTCTCTTTAGATTGTTTTACATGCCCACACAGATTTCTTTTTCCTGGTTGATTCTTTATACAGTCTAATAAGAACATTATTAATTTTCATTAAAAATTAGAAATTTCATACAATTTATATTAAATGCTTTGGACTTTTTATTTTAACTGCTGGCTTTTTTGTGTTTAATAATATTTTAATTAAATGATATCTTTTTCATACTGGCAGTATTAAGAACACAGTATATTTACTAAGTTAATAGAGTGACGGAATATAGTGCCTCTTTCACTCTCACGAGTGTCCTGGATTGCACAATAAATTATAGGGTCACCCTGGTTATTAAAATTTTTAAATATTTACAGTTATTCAAGGCAAAGTGAGAACTACCATACAACCCCGCAATCCCACTACTGGGCATATACCCTGAGAAAACCATAATTCAAAAAGAGTCATGTACCAAAATGTTCATTGCAGCTCTATTTACGATAGCCAGGAAAGGACATGGAAGCAACTGTCCATCAACAGATGAATGGATAATATGTATATGTATAACTGATCCACTTTGTTGTAAAGCAGAAACTAACACACCATTGTAAAACAGTTATACTACAATAAAGATGTTAAAAAAAAAGGCAAAGTGTATTCTATCAACTTAATCTGCAATCAGGAACAACAAAAAATATTTTGCGGTCATAGTAACAGTGAATTTTTAACAGGTAAAGAAAGGGAAATAATTGAAGTCCAAGTAGAGAGAATGCTGTGAAAGGAAATATATCAGTAAGTTGAATGCATGTTTGCACAGTGCTTTTCTGTGGTAACATAGCAATCTGTTTTCTCCTAAAAAGAAAAAAAGATAACAGTGGTATTCAACGTTTTTACTGGAATTCCATTTTACATCTTGACATTGTATACAAACTCACATTCATACATACACACACTCACTTGTTCACTCATTTACTCACCTGAATTGAGTATGATGCACTCTGATATTTTCTATTTTATTATTTTTCATTAAAAATAATAGTGGTCATGACCCAGTAAATTGATTTACTACCCACTAAGAAGTCACTACCCACAGTTTGAAAACACTCCCCTTAAGTGTCTCTTTTAGAAACTGATACTGACTAGAATCAACAATAGTAATAGTTTAGAAATCATAACACTCCCTCTGTGGCAGCAAGTGAACTTTATTTACTCATTGTATTCAAATGTTTAACTATAGATCATATTTTTTAATCAACTGCTCACCTTTGGTATTTAAAGTAAATTGGAAATTTCTAGCTACTTAAAATTAATGCAGGAAAATATTTTTGTATATGCAAATATGTGGGGGGGGCTTCATTTAATTATCTTCAGAATACTTCCATGATAATATTTTGGAAGTAAAGCATGATGGTTGCTGTCCTACAACAACAGACTCGTCATTATAATTAAAGAATGACTTTTCCAATGAGAAAAAAATAACTTAAAGAAATTGATACTAGATCCTTTCAGTCAGTAACACTAATGCAATATATCTACATTCTTTTTTAGTGAAGTCATTGTTTTATTTTTCATACCATCCACTGCTAAGCAGAATAGTAGATTGTGTGTTACTTAATGGGATCTTTTGCCTGTTTTCAGCTTTAATGGTATAATTGGCCATAGGGGCCTGCAACAACAAGTGCTAATGAACATATAAACACAGTGCCAGGTGCTGAGTGGGTATATAAAAGCCACTAGAAAAATAATTCTTTTATTGTAGGAAGTGCTGTAGGAATTCTTTCTGCTGTGAGGGAAAGAAAAAAATAGTATTGTAAAAGCTTTTCAAGGTGTATTACTTGTCCTTTCATGAGTATCTTCTGTGGTATCTTTTAAAATATTATAATATTGCATCTTCAAGAAACCACATCCTTTTATAGTGATTCATTCAACCTGAAAGAGTATAAGAAAATTTCAGTCTTATTATGATTAAACTCTAAAGGAGCAAACCAGTTTCTAATTAAACCAAATACCTGGATAATTTCTCCAGACTAGGCTGTATGAGGGATAGATAATGAGATATGACCCTGTATTAAAGAACTTAGGAAAGCATTATTGGCAATACATACAAAACTATCAAAGTTAGAGAACTATGCAAGATACTATACACATTAATAGTATATTTACTGTATGTGCTCTAGGAGTTCAAGTTGTTTGTTTAGTCTAGGCCTCCTTTCAAGGGTAGCTGGGAATTAAGTTGGGTTTGTTTTTTCCTGCTGTTTTTTACTGTTTGTCTCCTTGTTAAGTAGAGCCTCAAAAAGAAAGAAAAGATAGCTCATGCTGATATGTTTCTTACAATGTTTAAAGTGGAAGGGAAAAATAAAAACAGTAGTCAAATAAAATTTCCATTCATTCAACAAAAGTTTTAGCTGTTTATTGTTGTACCAGGACTGTGCTAGGCTCTGAGGCTATAAAGACCCTGCACTCCAGCTGCATAAACTTAATGATGGTGATCTGTTGGGACAAGGACAAATGTACTGTTGCAGAAAGCTTTGTAAGGTTTCAGCTAGACCCTGAACGTGAAGGTTGAGTAGTTTTAAACAGAAGAGATGAAGTAGGACATTCCAGGTAGAGAGAACAACATAGTGTGGGATAAAGGGATGGAATTTGGAGTTCAAAAGGTGTTGGGAGAATCAGTTGTAGGTGTTTGGGAAGATGATAACGCCGGAAAGATGGAGTTGATGCTTTGAGTCCTTGCTAAAAAATTTAAGAAGTCATCGAAGAATTTTTTAAAATAAGGAAATGATGTGTTCAGATTTGTATTTGAAAAAGCTATTTCTCATAACACTGAAAGATGGGTTTCTGTAGTTTCTTGGCTATAACTTATCCTGTGGTACTATTCTTTTTGTTTGTTTGTTTGTTTTTGTTTTTTACTGATGTGGTACTATTCTTCATTAAGAGTGTATATTTGTATGTATTTATCTGCCCAGTAATGTGTGATTATTCAGGATTAGCAAGGTAGTGAATGGTTCAAGTTGAGTAAATTTTCTGGGTAATGGAAGACTAGTGTCAAAGTTGATTTCATCCTAACCATTTTTATGGTAGTGTTTCTAAAATGTTATTCTTGTTTTTGCCTTGCGAAACAGTAGACTGAATATAATTTAATTATTTGAGTATTTAGAGTCACGCTTACGGATGCTAATTGTTGTATTATGCCAGCAAAAATTGGGCTATTTGCCCACAATACTGAAAAGCGATTGGCTGATTCATTCACTAATTCAACAAGCATTTTTTTCACCTTCTTGGTTGTTTATGTATTATGCTAAGTATTACAGAGGTAAATTGGAACTTACAATATGGTAGAAGCGCATATATGCATAACTGATACAAAACAAATTTTAAGTGCCAAATTATAAGTGTGCATGAAATCCTGTGGAAGTTTGGATGAAGAGGAAGTTATTTTCAGCTAGAGCAGGGCCCAGCAAGGTTTTTGGAAGTAGAATCTGATTTGGACCTTGAAAGATAGTTAATTGAAATGGAAATGGGGATCATGGGTGGGGAAGGAGAATGCATGGGAAGGAGCAACTTGGGACTGTGTGGAAAGTTTATTGAAAACACTAGGAAGTAGAAGATAAGGGAATAGAGTTGGAAGGTAAAGGACATAGAATGCTAGAATGCTAACCCATGATGCTGGAATTAATTTTGTAGGGAGGAGCCAGTAAAGATTTTTTTTTTTTTTAAGAATTTGTGTGAAGCTTTTAAAACTGTTTTTTAAATAAAAGTTAAAGGAGTTGGTGGGTAAGTGGAGAAATTGTAGATGAGGTCATTTTAGGAGTCCTGAACCAGGACAGTGGCAATAGGAATGTAAAGGAGGGATAGAAATGTCTGGATAATATTATGGAAGTTAAGTAAGCAGAACTTGGCAGATTAGTTAGAGGTAGAAGAATAAGAGGAAAGAGATGGAGATGGGTCAAAGTTTTAAACCTTGTTATTGGGAAGATGGTTATACCAGTAGAGTTAATGAGTCTGCTACCAGGGTGTTTGGTGAGAGAACAGTGGGCTTCATTACTTCTCTGGCTGTCATTTATCTAGCAACACAACATCATCTAGGTATCTACTGTTAACAAAGCAAACAATCACACTTACTCAATCAGTAAGTTTGTTTTTGGGAGAATGGAGCCTATGAGTTTTGTACTATAGTAGCATAAAATATTTACATTTTATGATGCCTGCTTTTGCTGGTCATCGGTTATACAACTTAGGAATTCTATTTGATAATCTTTTTTGACCAATATTTTGTTTTTCATAAAAGTCTTAACTAGTCCCCTAGCGTTCCTATTGGTTCTGTTACTTACCAATTTCCAAGTTTTGTTTTTTTAACAATTGACTTAATCTGGATACTTATGTTTGAATTTTTTTAACTTGTCTAATATGGTTACATCCTTAGTTGTAGTGTTGTGTTTGTTATGATTTATGTTCTGACATGAATCTCTTGAATGCTGTTTATAACCTGGATTAAAATTTAGTAGATTTTACAATAAAAAAAGTATGTTCCTGGCCAGACCTAAACTGTAGGCAAATCTACTTCAAGTGACTTTATGGAAATAATAAAATAATACACAGATTTTCTCTTTTGGTGGTTAAGGCAAGAGGATGGCTTGCTGGAGACTGGTGGTCCCTCACTTAAGTAAGAAGTGGAAAAGTAGGATTTACTGGTTTTTTGTTGTGTCCGAAGTTTGAGGAATAAGGTTAATTCTTGCTGTCCAATGTTTAAAGTATATATTTAATTGTGGCCTTAGCTGGAAGTTAGCTAAACCAGAAATTACCTAGTCAATACCGTGTTTGTTAATAGTTCAGATTTTGGCTGGAATGTAAAAAAATACTTCAGAATTATAAAAAGCCAAATCAGATCTATTGGGATTATAGATTTGTGATATTTAGATTTACTGTTATGATTATTATGAACTCTATCTAATTTAAGTTGATTGATTATATTAAAGATAATTTAACAAATTTTTAGGTAAGGTCATTTCCTTACTTAACTAATTTTGTATGGGAACAATCATTTAGTTACTTCTACTAAATATGAAGTGGTAATTTAGAAATACTGACACCTTTGGAGGGCAGGGAGTGTGATTACATTCAGGTGATTCTTAACAAATGTGATTATGTATTTTAATGTTTATTCCAATTTTAGGTATGTCTTCGTCTTATAAAAGTGGTTGATATTAAATGCCTATTGTGTTTAGTAAACAGCATGCAAATCCAACCTACCTTAAGGAGAAATTTTAAGTTTTTTTTTTTCTTACCTGTTACCACAGGTACCTGTTAACTCTTAATTGAACAATAAACAGCTTGTACCTGGGGGATTGTTAGCTTTTAGCTTTTTGCAACCCAAAAAACCTAGTCTGCCTCCAATTTCTTTTTATAAAAATGTGTGATAAAGTTTCATATTTATGTTTAGCTTTTCCCTTCACATTGATAATGCTCAAAGTATCATTTTACTAATCATTCCCTCTACTTTGAAATAGCAGAGGCTTCTAGACATTGAATGTATCAATATGTACTTTTTCTTGTCCCAAGTAGATAACTTTCTTTGAACCAAGCATATAAAGCTGTTGCTACCCTTAATACGACCTCCTACTTTGTAGGGCAAACTCAAGCTACCTGACTCCTCTAGACTAATATTAAGCCATCAACTTAATACTTACAGCAAAGGAAATCTGCTTTTCAAATATTTTTCACTTCATCCTCTTCCAGGTAGAATGTTAAATCATGCTGTACCTAATTAACTTTGCCATAATTGCCCTGTGATTCTTGGTTAGTTACTGTTTATAGTTACTGAGAATGGAAACTCCAAAAATAATGATAGTAACTTAGGGTACCAAAAAAAAAAAATCCAATTTTAGAGTGAAAATATCAAGGGAAAATGATAGTGAAAATATGCTTCTGAGGTTGCTAATTGTGTATCTATATGTTTAATTCTGACTGGAAGGGGAACATTGCTTTCATAACAATAAACTACTTAAACTGCTTTATGTGTCCATCTTGGGAAAAATGACTGGTTTGATTATGGCAGTGTAGGTAGGAATGAAGAGCTGGTGTTGGGAGTAGGGATGTCCTTTCCATTTTTAATGGGCTATATAGAGAGTGGGATTTAACAATTTTTCTCTTAATAGGTATTTTTTTTTATGGTCCAAGAGATTAAGAGGTGGAACTGAGGGCAGCCTTTCTCATTTAGGGTAGTTGTTTCTCAGGACCCAGAACTGGCTACATAATTTGCAGGATCCAGTGCAAAATGAAAATACAGCGCCTCATGTTCAAAAATTATTAGGAATATCAAGACTGCAGCAGCAGAGCATTAGACCAAGTATGGGACACTATAAGACCGCACAGATCGAACACTCATGAAGTCTGTCTTGCAGGCGCTTTTTGCAAAGAGGAAAGTATACACTGAAGAACAAAGAATTTAGCTTCTCAACAAATGACTTCCCCAAACCCACATCCCTATTTTATACAAGCTAACATGTTTCTCATCACTCCCTTAGTTGGGGCTGAGGGAAAGAAAATACCATTGGCACAGTCTTTTATATGCTTGCGGCTTATGAACCTTGAAGGATAATGGCAGCAACTAGAATTGAGTTTGTTTATCCATCTCATACTTCTGCACCCCTTGGGACATATGCATCCTCTTCCTACCTCGCCACTGGGACCACCGTCTCCATCACCAGCTTGTTAATGGTGGTAGGAATGTTGGCTTATCTGTTTATGTCATTTTTATCGCTACTGTTTTCCTGAATGAGTTCATAGCTACAATTGCATGCCCACCTTATGCAGGCCAACTAGATGGAGAAGAAATTTTCTTCCCACTAGTAGGGCTATAGCATACCTCTTATTTTGGATGTGTATAATCTGGCCATTATATTAAGTTTGACTTTACCCTAAATATGCCAACAACCAGTTAGGAACAAAACAGATGAAATAGGGCTTTTGACTAAACGGGCAGGGAAGGGTGATTGCAAATAACAATATTTTGGTGGTGAATGTTAATTTAGTTATGATGTTAGTTTTTTACCATAGAGGCTTCAGATGTTTTTAAGAAATAAATCTCCATTCTTTGAGGTCATTTGTGTAGTGAATTAAAAAGAAAATGAAATTCATTGAAGCAGTTATTGTATATAATGGGCAGAAAGGTGGAAGTGGCAAAAGGACTTACGTTAGAGCCCAAAGTAAATTACTTTTCTTCTATGTATAAAACTAATGTCTCAGAAAACAGATTTGAATTTGTATCTGTCGTATTATTTATTGATTTGCTTTTTCCTGATCTAGTTTAGTTCTTTAGGCACAATTGTTTTTTTGTTGTTGCTGCTGTATTTTGTAGCATAGCAGTATGATGTTCTTTTTGAGGGCTCATAAGTCTGCTGTATTTCTGTCTCATTCCTATTTGATCAAAACAGCTGTTTTACTGAAAGGTGTATTCTGAAAAAATTTTTATATGACCTTACAGCTCAGCTCAATTCATTCTTCTTACAAGTAAAATATTACTACCAGTAGCAATGTAGATCTTTTATAAATCGGATAACTGCAAAGGTTTTTTTTTTATAGTCTTCTGGTTAAAATTGATCACTTTAAACATTTCCTGCCATCCTAAATAGGAAGATTTGAGTAACTGGGTTTATTCATTTCTAAAGAAGTATTTATACTCAAGGACAAGAAAATTAAGGATTTCTAAAACTAATCTAGTATTTTTTTATAAATTTCAAGTATAGAAACTGTTAGATTTAAAATACTTTGGAACAGAAAAACGGTGTGTGTGTGTTTTGATTTTTGACAGTACCAAGTAAGTGCAAATAAAATTATATTGTAAAGAAAGGCTTTGTATAAAGTTATCTATTTGACAGATTATTCATATAAACAACTTCAATAAACCTTAGGCTATTTGTCAGAAATATTGATGAGCCGCATTATACTAAAACTGACTGTGTTAGTGATGTTGTTTTTAATGTTCTAACAATTCCTGGTACAGTCCAGAATAAAACTGCTTTTCCCTCTAGAGACAATAAAATCTGTTAAATGAGAACATTTGTATAATAGACATGTTTGTACATCATCCTTTTCATTTAGTGGAACATTTTGTGTAAATCATCTTTTTCATGTAGAGATTACCATATAGATGTCCCCTTTGTGTGCATATTAATAATATGTTAAATATTCTTTTTTTTTTTTTTTTTTACAGATTTTTCTAAAATTTTGGGCAGTATTGTAGGGGTGATGGTTGGATGTTGATATTAGAAAAAATTATTCCTGTCAAATGTATTCATATTTTACTTCCTAAAATAAATGACATCTCAGGGGGTAAGAAATTTTAAAGTGATGATGGAGATATTAAGACACGGAGATACTTATGTGTAATTACTAGAGGTCCCTGGTTTTTAATATCTTAACTTTGTGGACAAGTTTCCAAGGATTCCCAGTTCATGTGATTCCCTAAACTTATGTGGAACTCTGGATACTGAAGATTCTCAATCATATGCTGACAGAGTTGTCCTACTTTCCAAAGTCATAATACCTTCAAATACTAATTACTACAAAAACTATGGTATTCTCATTTAAAATTCAGATCTGATCATTCATAAAAACAGCCATAAACTTCAGAGTGTCTAGAGTTCATATAGCATCAAAAGTCAGAAAAAAAATTTTTCCCTCTATTAAAGTCAAAAACATTTCTATACCTCTGAGTAAACATTTCCAGTTCCATTTTTTAAAGTATCACAGCATCTAAATGTAACTTAAATGCTTTGTAACTGATAAAACATTCTTTTGCGTACTTCCCCATCACCCTCTGTCCTTCTCCCTCAATTTGCTTTACACACCTAACATTAGCATTCTGTGAACAAATATTTAAAGGATTGCTAAGATGTATTTTATTTGTATCCTGCAGTAATTTATTTACATTTTAAAAGGAAATTTGGATACAGTGTGGCAATTTTGACAACCAGCAAGCTCATCAAAGTAAGATTCTATCTGTAATGTCATGATATACCAAATTCTTGCTCTGTTCCACGTAACAGAGACAGGGATTATGTGTAGTTTACCTTATAGATAGGGAAAGAGTAGCTGACATCTAGTAGCACTTAGCCCTTTGAGTTCCTTAAACTCTTTACTTCTAGTGTATGAATTTCTTTAAAATTCACCTAAATTCAAATTGCTCACCAAAGCAACTAGGAAAAAGAAAGTGCTGACTACAGAGTATGCGTTACCTCATTCTTCCTACTGGTTATGAAGAACCTAGTTTCTACTTAGAAGCTAGACTGGCCAGTGAAGAATTTAAGTGTGACTGCTAGCAACATACATATTCATTTAAACAAATGATACAGAAGTGTTCTACAGGAACTATAGTGTATATTACATAGCAGTAGAACAGATTTCTGTTCATATGCTGTCTAAATGTCAAAGGTTAAATTGCTGGGTTTTTCTTTATTTTTCACTCCAGAAGTATTTGTTGAGTTCCTACTATGTGCCAGACTCTTGAATGAGCTAACTAATGAGAACCTTGTAAGATTTTTCTGTTCCAGATTTTGGTTGTTTAACTTTGAAGTAGCCATTCTTTAATACTTAACTTGACTTCCTATATAGTTCTTTACTTATTAGATTCTTCTTCTGAGGATAAACAGAGAAAGACTGTAAGACCTAGCTTTTACTTTTAAAGAAGCAGGTGACAGGAAGCAAAAAACAGTGGCTTGAATGAGATTTAGGCTTCTCATGGTTTTTAATTTTCTATATGACATTTCTATTAGCATTGCCACTTGACTACTGTAAGAAACTATGTTTATTGGTTTTATAATAGTAGCATCTATTCTTTTGGAACCCAGACTTCGAACAATTCATTTCACACAATCGTTGAATAGCTAGTTCCTATTCTCTCTTACCTAGAATTTTTCCAGGGGATTTCATGTGACTGGTTAACAGAAGAAAAGCCATTTGGACAACTCTTCTGTTACATTTGTTTCCCTCCCCCTTGGATCCCTAGAGATAAATTCTTACCATCTCTTCCTGCTAATTGACCAGCAGCACCCTGGAATACTATCATCCCTTTGTCTAAAGGAATGGCGTAGTTTTATTTAAAGAATAAAATGTTATGTCCTGTCTATTCCTACCTATAAAAAATACCTTTTTTCTTTATTAAATTAGATTTTTTTTGTAATAAATGATTGAAGGAAAAGTCAAGTAACAGAAAAATTTCAAGAACAGTTAGCGCTAGAATTTTAATCCACTTTAACATAAAAGTCTTTTTTTCTCCTTTTTAATCACATTTTTAAAATAAGCTATAGGAGAAAATATAAAAGGAAAAAAACGTAACAAATAGCATTTAACTTCTGATCCATTTATGAACTTCTGTGAGGTAATCTGGATCTGTATTTGTTTTCTAGTAAAATAAAACATGTGCTTGTGTATGCACTACAGATTGAGTTTAAAAATGAAAGTTGAGCATTGTTTGCCCTTTCAGATGTAGGGCTAGCATATAATTTTAAGAGCTATTTATTATTGTAAAATTCAAAGTGAATTAGTATATAAAATTGATTCTTCATTGAACTTTTTACTGTTTTCAAAGCATGTGAGATCTGATTAATGGAGAAGTAATCAAATGCAAACTTAATGATCTCACATAAAAGGTTATAGTTTTCCTGGAAATAAGATTTAACCAGATGTTAATGTATATATATGATCATAAGAGAAAAGATTACATTGCTATAATAATTGACCAATTTAGTCATTTCAAGTTATTTTAGTTACATTTTCTCAGTTCTAGTTTGATATGGTAAAGCATTATTTGAAAAAGGAGTACAGGAAGAGTGTATGCTGATACTATTACTGCTGTTAGAGAACCAGCTGCAAGTTAGTGCATGCTTTAGGGAATACAAATGAATACAGACTTTTTCTAACTTGATTTAGATGGTCCGACCTCCCTAGAAGTATAGTATGTATATATACTTGGAATATATGAGAAATGTTAAGTCTTTTTCTTCCCTTTTTTAGCTTTAGATTGTAAGCAAAAGAAATCAAGGTCAAGATCCGGAAGCAAGAAGAAAATGCTAACATTACCTCATGGTGCTGACGAGGTTTACATTCTTCGATGCAGGTATATGCCTGTATTGCCAAATCTGCTCAGTTTCTTCAGATTTTGCTTTGAGACATATTAGCTATTTTATTTGGGATTTTTAGTTTGTGGCAGAAGGTGCATTCTCAAAATTCAGTCACAAATAAACTTTTGGAGACAGCCTGAAAATCTTATATGGCTCATTAATATGCTATACTTCAACAACTAATGAATCAAGGCTTTTACATTAGCTAAGATACTGTGATTTGTAAAGGTGTCTTTTGTTTTTGTTGTGTTTTATTTGTGTGCTTTGTTTGGTTTAATTCGATATTCTTTTAATTGTCTTGAGTTCCTGCTTATTGGGAATATATTTTCTCTCCATTCATACTTCTAAGTGTAGCTATACAAACTCATTCACACTTTCCATACTCATCTTCATGCAGTTTAAGGAATTCTGAATTGGGGAGTGGTCTTTTGAAAAGAATAGTGCATTTTGGAATTAAGAGTTGTTTAAAATATATTAAGATGTGTAGATGTTAAGACCTTTTAATTAATTTTAACCTAATAGTAATGTTCCCATCTCTACAAATATTAGTGGAGTTATTATGAATTGGCAGTTTTGATATTGTATTAAATCATTTTGACTTTATAGGTGTTTAGAAACTATTGTCAAATACTATCTCCAATATAGAATAAAGTTTGCTCCTGTGTTTATGGATTTTATGGGAATTGGTTTTAAATAAAGGGAATTGGTCATGTTAAGAGAACTGTTATCAACTTCTTCTCTAGGTTTTGTGGCCTAGTCTTTCGTGGACCATTGTCTGTTCAGGAAGACTGGATTAAGCACTTACAACGACACATTGTAAACGCTAATCTTCCACGGACTGGAGCTGGCATGGTGGAAGTCACGTCACTACTCAAAAAGCCTGCCTCCATTACAGAAACTTCATTTTCTCTACTAATGGCAGAAGCAGCTTCATAGAACAAGAAAACCTTTTAAATAGCAAATTTGAATTGGATGTAAATTTGAAATTCTTTGTCTTTTTTTTTAAAGCCACATTAAATTATCCGTTTATAAATACTAAAGCAGGAAAATGGGGAAAAGTGAATGACAGTGACATCAGAGCAAATTGAGTGCTTCAAACAGTAAGTAGTCTCTATATTTTGTATAGGATGGGAGATGTGTTTCTGAGGTTTACTACGTTTTGTCAGTTAACTGTGTTCACTCAATGATAGATCAGTACACGTAAGCAGTCATTAATAAACTGTTGCACATGGATACTTAAAGACAGACTTATTGGAAAATTATGTTTTCTGCAGTGTTACCAGAATCAAGGTTCTGTTTATTCCCCACAAGACTTGCATTGAAAATTAAGATATTATATTTTGTTTGTATATATATAGTGTTTTGTATAATACCAGGAACCGCTAACTAAATTTACTCAACTTAGGGCATTAAATATCATGTACTTCATAGTTTGAGACTGTTCACTCGAATAGGGCAGAGTACTATTCTATCTAGATGTGTAAGTGTTTTTTTTAAAATCACATGGAACGGTTTTTTTTATACTAAAAAGTGGAGGGAGATTTGTTTAAACAAGTATTTCTAAAAGAAATATGTACATAGTCCTGGAAATTATTCATGGTAAGGAAATATTCTTTACTCCAGTTGCATTTCTCAGACAATAAAGTGGTGCATCCATGCTACCTCCTACTTTGTCAACAAAGATGCTATTTACCCTTTACATTTTTGTATCATAATAGATTTTAAAAATCTAATGTTCTTTATTGCAAGACATCCTTTTGTTAACAGATTTGTTTCTTTTTAATGTTTTACCTAAAATTTGACATGCTTACAGGACAGGTTTGCCTCTTACTTTATTTAACAATGTAGAAATGTAATTAATAAACAATGCTCACTACACAGTCTAGAATAGGCTTTCTCATTTATATTCTCCTCCAAATTTGATCAGTTAGCAAAACTTAATACACCAATTGAAATATTTCTACATATGATGAGAATGTTTACAATTTAAATTTTAGAACTTCTTTTGGATGTGATTATATGTACGAAAATTGTGTAACACTATGCTCATGCTAAGAACCGACATAATGGAATTACTGAAATAAATGTGCTGTGAGGAATGGAAAATATGGTGCAGATGTCTTGGTCATGATAAATTGTGATTCTCCTTTTAAACTCTTTCCAAAAGCAAATTAATTCTTTTAATCTGAAATTAGATTCCTTTACAAACAACAGTTTTTGTATGCAAGCACCATTTCATTTTATTTCATGTAGTATGGCTAATACTATAGTTGAAACAAGGATATGCATTGATACTTTTCTTCGTATGTAAATAAAGTTAAAAGCAGTTAAAATAAGGAGTATTTTGGTAGAGTATATACATACCTCACTGCCAGTGAAATTGCTTTCCTATGGTATATCTCCTTACCAGAAAAATCTCTAAATAAAAAAAGACTTAAAGAAAATTATAATGTCTGTAGTGTGAAACATTTCTTATTTTTATCACTGGTGGAAATGGTCCACTTGAAGTTGTGTTTCATTTGATTTATGTTGTTTATACTTAGCAGGTTAGTTTATTCACATACTTTATATGTAAAATTAGGAAAATGGACAAAATGGATCATTCCCAACCAATGGTCTCCTGATCCCTGGGTTACTAGATAAGGGAAAAGTACTTGTAAGTTATTCTCATTTTTCGAAAGGCCTCATAGAAACCGTTTGCTTCTCTATAATGGTGAGTCTAACTAAAACATCAAATTTCTTAACTTTTGACTGGAAATATACCACGTCTGTGTATACCAGTATTCTCTTACTGAATAAGTTTCATTGATATAAATATATTCTATATTTAAATAGAATATATTTTTTTCATTGGAAGTCATACTACTACATAGCAAGTAGAGTTCAGGAATTAAGGGAAAAAAAAAAGATTCCTGGTGGGAAGACTAGCAATCACTAGAGCCCCTTTCAACTCTAATGTTTATAGTTCTTTGATTTAATTAAGCCAACTATCAAGATGTAGGAATATAAGTAGGTAGTTTGACCACAGATTTCATAAGCAAACCTAGATTACATTTTTTATGTTAAACTATTTTTAAAACAATATTTCTCCTTCTGGATATAAAAAGAATTAAATCATCAAAATACAGTAATTCAAATTGGAAACAGTAAGCTAGAGGGATTCCTGAAAAGTAAATTAAACAAAGAACATTTTTCATAATAAAGATATTTGGGTTATTACAAAATTTTAAAAATTTCTTAGGGAGCAAAGTTTGTCTTTTATTTGGCAACTAGAAAGTTAATGATATATTTTCATTTGGCTTCCACTGGAAGAAAATTATAAAATATCGTCTTAAGTTACATGATAGAGTTTCATGTTAAAACATGCACTAATTCAGTATTCAGTATTGCTGAATTTTCTTTTATAATTCCTTTATTATTGCCTAAGATGTTTGAGCCTCTTTTGTATTTGAGCTTCTTTTTCTTTTTATAAAATCTTGTTAAAAGCATTGATTTATTTAATAGCATCAAGACAAAAAAAGTTAACTTCTTCAAAAGTAGTATTTTCCACTATGCTTCTTTAGAATATATTAGAACCATAGCATAGCTAATATCTCTATTTTAGATTTCACATGCTTAGTTATGGGTTAGAGGGAATGATAGTTTTCAGTAGTAATTTAATTAGACAAAGTTTTTTTAAGGACATACACATAACCTCTCAGGGGCTATACAGTTAAAACATAATGGTCCAAAATATAGCTTTGATTTTTTTTCTTCACTAAGAAATTGTAATATATGCTCATTTTAGAAATATTAAGAAAATGAAAAAGTAAAAAATGGGGAAAATCACCTGTGGTATTATGACTCAAACACATTTACTTTTTTTTTTTTCTTTTCTTTTTGTATATGATCTTTATTACATTCTGGTAGTTTTTGTCAATTCCTATTCTGGGTACATTTGTCATGATGGAGTACTGAATACAGTTTATCTGCATCATTATATATGACTGTGTATGACCTTCATTCTGAAACATATTTACTTTTAACAGCTTGTTATGTTTCTCTTATTGTTTCAATATAGTTATGAATGTAATATATTATAATTTATCCCAGTATCCCATTTTCCCAAGTTTATTTGAAATTTAAGTGCTGCATTGTATAGACTAACCTTTGAATACTCAATCTTGAGCATTTTCCACCACCAACAACCAGTTCTCTGATTCTCCAGACACCAGTTGGTGTCCAACAGTTCAAGTCAACTCTGACATTAACTACCTGGAGTTAGCGTCAGACTCCATGGGTTAAAGGGCTCAGTCCCACAAGACTGCCCACACTTGAGATGCCAGTCACAAGTATCAGGTCACCCATACTTGTGATCAACTGGCTATAAATCAAAGGTTGCCACAACCCCCTCTTCAGGTTCAATAATTTGCTAGAATGGCTCAGAGAACTCAGAAAAATACTTGACTTTAACAGTTTATTATAAAGAACGTAACTCAGGAACAGTGAAATGGAAGAGATGCATAGGGCAAGCAAGGTATGCTGGGAAGGAGGTGGCATGGAGCTTCCATGCTTTCTCTGGGTGCGCCACCCTCCCAGCACCTTGATGTGTTCACCAACCCAGAAGCCCATCCCTTAGGGGGTTATTATGGAGGTTTCATTATGTAGGCATAATTAATTAAATAATTGGCCATTGGTGATTAACTCAGTCTCTAGCTCCTTTCCTTTCCCTGGAGGTTTCGGTAGGGTAGTGGGACAAAAAACTCCAACCCTCTAATCATGCCTTGGTCTTTCTGGTGACCCACTCCCATTCTGAAGCTATCTGGGGGCCCCCAGCCACCAGTCATGTCATTAGCATATGAAAGACACTGTCATCGCTCTGGAGATTGTGTTTTAGGAGATGTATGCCAGGAACCAGGGACAAAGACCAAATATTTATTTTCTATTATATCACACTAGATGTAAAGCCTCTACATGACAAAAACTAGTCAGCATCAATGATATTTCAAACCATGGACTATAATTAAGCATTCACCCCTGGTATGGAAGGTAGCTATCCAATTTATTGCAAAAATGGGAACTTGTTTTCTTATTTTGAGGGCCAGTTAACTTCAGTTATTGATCTTTAGTCAATAGCTCGTAACTTTAATTTTTCGATTCTTTAGCCTACATTATAGACATAGGTACAACCTTCGTTTTTCTTGATTACTTTGATTACAAATAATTGAATAATACTTTTAATTGCTTAGGTGTAAACAACAGTAACAAGTAAAACTTACAGAATTGATACCTCATCCTTACATTAAGTCAGAGGTCAAGATGAACAAAGAGTGGGATATAATCTAATAAATAATTACTAGGGTTTTTCCTTGTTATTAAAGTTTTAGACAAGAAAAAAATATATGGACTTCCTCCACAGTAAAAATTTGTCGTTTTTCTATTCTAGTCTTGTTTTTCTATTTTATAGACTTTTCCTTTTTAGAAAAATACAAGATCATGCTGTGTAGAAATTAACCCTTTATTCTCTTAGCTGTAGATCCACAAGCATTTTCATACCACTACATATTATTCTTAAATATACTTTAAATTTTTTCATAATGTTCCATTGTACCACATAGTATTTACACCTCCATTGTTGATCATTTTATGTTGTCTCTAGGATTTTGGTATTATAAAGAATGCTTTTGACGAACATTCTTGCAGTACATTGTACACATCCAAAATTATTTTGTTAGGATGAATTTCTAGTAGTAGAATTGGTAGATTAAAGAGTTGGATATCGCTCACACATTTGAGGCTTTATATATGAATTTCCAAATTGTTATACAGGGAGGCCATTATAACTTTATGCTCCTACCTGCAGCTTATGAGAATGGCTTACAATTCCTTTCGTCCTTGCCAGTGTATTTTTAAAACTTTGCTTGTTTAGTAGGTTAAAAGTACTGTCTTGTTCATCTTTAAGTGACAAATGAAAGCAAAGTAAGTGAATTTTTTATCACAAAGGCATTAACTTTCTGATTTAAAATAATAAAAATACATATGAACATGTTTTACTAGATGATCTGTCTAAAATAACTTTAACTTTGATTTTGTAATTCGCCAGTGGTATGATAGAGAGTATAAGTGCCTTTATACTTTGTAGTCTTTCAAGAGAACTTTGACTATTATTTATTCCAAAAGTTTGTTTGTATATCAATATGCATTCTTCTGTGAGTTCCATAGCACTTCTCAGATACTCAGAATGGGCCGTGACGCCTCTTCCTCCCCCAAAAGTAAAGAATAGCTACTTTAAAAGTATTATGTGTTGCATATCAACTGTCAAATGGTTTATATTTTTTATAATTCTAGGCAAATCCCCAAAAATCTTCTGGCACAGGTTTTTTGTTTTTATATAGTAGGGAGAAGAGATAGTGTGAATTATTTTGCTTCTTCTGAACAAATTGGTAAAAAAGATTATTATTTGTTTTTTTAAAGATATAAACCTAGAGAATTGGTTCTTTCTTAAGCTATTAAGATCAGCCTCTGGAATTTTATTTTTCTATTGATGAGTTTGGCCAATTTCAGCAAATACTTTAAGTAAGGAGCTTTTCGATAATGTTTAGTCCCATTTACAACTTAAAACTTCAAAAAAAAATTTTAAACTTCATTTATAAAGTCAATATATTGTTTCTATTTTGAGAATCTCAGTACCCTGATTTAAGACCTTCTGAAGTATATAAATATCTCTTATAAATACAATAGATTAAACTCTTAATAAATGTGTAGAACCTTAAAGTCTCATGAATATTTCAATGCCTCGTATAACTTAGTAACATTTTTACTTAAAAAATCACAAGTCAAAGTTGATTACTCAACTACACATTTTAAGTTGAATTTGGAAAGCTGAACTGTTAGTCTAATAGGCCAAATTTTCTTAAATATTATAAATATCCCCAATTTTTAAAGCCTGCACAGATTGCTTCTTGCCAGATTATTTTTTGAGGTGAAGTTCATAAACATGTTACCATTTAAAGAAATATTGTAATTACTACAAGAACAGAATGTAGAACATAGCACCCCCAGAAACCTCCATGTTCTCCACCCCAGTTAAATTCTCTCCCTTCCATTACCATTATTCTGACTTTTCTAATAATCGTTTGTTGGCTGTTTTTAAGTTTGACTTCCTAGGAATGCATATAGTTCAGTTTTGCCTGTTTTTGTATTTTACAGAAATGGAATTATACCACAAGTATTCTTTCATGACTTGCCCCCTTTGGTTAACGTTATCTTTGCATTTCATCTCTATTTTTCCCATAGCTGTAGTTTATTCCTTTTCATTGTTGTATATTATTGCATATCTATATATGACACCATTTAATTATTCACGTTTATTGTTGATAAACATTTGGGTTGTCGTCATTTGGTTGTTTTTTGGCTTTTAAGAGCTGTGAAGCTATGAACATTCTTGTCTGTCTTTTAAACATCTGCGAGTTTCTCTAGGGTACATGCCAAGGAGTAGAATTTTTTGTCATAGAATATATGCCTCTTAGACAAGGACAGACTGTTTTCCAAGATGATTGTACACATTTGTACTCCCACATGGAGTTCATAAGAGTTTTTGTTCCTACCTTCACTAATACTGTTGTCAGACTTAAATTTTTGCCAGTTGGTGAGTGTTAATGATATTTCATTGTGAATTTAATTTACATTCCCCTGATTTCTATCAGATTGATTATCCTTTTTTATGTTTGCTTATTGGCCACTTAGATTTCCTCTTCTGAGAAATGCCTTGACAAATTGCCCATTTTTTTGTATTGGAGTATCTGTCTTGTTGCTTATTGACACTTAGGAATTCCTCTAATTCTTAGGTTATATGTGTTGTAGATATCTTTTACTTTGCACTCTATTTTTCCACTTGTGGTTATAGTGACTGTCGATGAACAGTTCTTAATGTAATCAGATACATCCTTTTGAATTTCTCAAATGTTCTTGTTTGTCCAAAGATGCCTATATTCGCTTAATTCTTGAAGGATATTTTCATCAGGTATGGAATTCTATCTAAATTGGCAGTTATTTTCCCCCTGCATATTGAAGTTCTTATCCAGTGTTTTCTGCCTCATTCTTGCAAGTTCAGCTGTTGCTCATTTTAAAATAAGCTGTCCTATATTTTCTGGCTGCTTTCAAGATATTAGTCTTTATCTTTAGTTTTCTGAAGTTTTGCTATAAAATGTCTTGATGGGAATGTCTGTTGTTATTGTCAAGTTTGGGAACTCTGCTGGGCATCTGGAAATTTTCTAGACCTTGTCTGTAAACTATTTTTTCTGCCTCATTTTCTCTTTCCCTGGTTCTTTTGGGACTCCAGTTAATGTGGGTTAAATCCTTCTCACTGCATCCTCTGGGTTTTTTACCTTCTCTTCCCTGTTTTCTATCTTTGTCTTTTGGTGTTACATTCTAGATAGTTTCTTTTGCCCTGTCTTCTAGTTTACTAATTTTCTCAGTTACTGTTAAATCTCATCCACTGAGATCTTAATTCTGGTTATGATATTTTTCAGATCTAGAATTTCTGTTGGTTCTTTCCAGATTTTTTTATTGTTTCTAGTATCTTACTTGGCTATTATTTCTTTGAATATCGTCTACATAGTTACTTTTATATTCTGCCTCTGATAATTCCAGAATCTAAAGTAATTGTGGATCTGAGTTTATTGATAGTTGCTTTTTCTGTTTCTTGTTCATGGTGTCTTGTTTTCTTATGTGCCTATATGTTTAACAATATGCTGAACATTGTATTTGGAAACTGTGTTGAAGTCTAGGATAGTATTGTCCCCTACAGGATTTTTGTTTACTTCTGTCAGGTGCCTAGGGGTACTACCAGTTTAGAACACCTTAATCCAAGTTCAAGGTTTGCGTTTTCCTGGACTATCCCAATGACCCAAAGTCAGATTGTAAGAACTGTGTCATGGAAAGGTTTGCATACCTCTGGTTTCACCTTCTACCCTGTGAATGTAGTTTTCTTTTCCTAGCCCAAGGCCATCGAATGTGTGACTTAGTTTCAGAACTATTTCTTCCATAGAGGATGTGTCCTCAGGGCAAAAATAAAAGGTTTCATTATTGGGTGGCCCTTCTGAGTTTCTTGTCTTCTCTTAGTTTGACTTGGTAATTCTCTACCATCTCGTTACTTCTTTAATGCTTATATGATGTTTTTGTTTTTATTAATCCAACTTTTTTAGTTGACCCCGGTGAGAGAGAATTTATCCAGATTATTTAATTTGGTCTACTGTTATCAGAATCAGAATATAAATAAATTTCTGAGAGCAGGGATTTTGTATGTTTTGTTCACTTCTGTTTTCTTAGAAGAGTTCTGGTATATATTATGCATCAAGTCAATATTAACTGAATGATTTAAGTGAATAAGCTATTATTTTAAAGGAAATCTAAATTTCTTATGGGGTACATTCCCCTTTTTTTCTTCTTAAAAATAAAATTTAGCTATTCTTAAGCATTTTTCTCTTCCAGGTGTATTTTAGAACTAGTTCATCAAATTCCATTTGAACCCTGAGATTTTACCTAGAACTGCACTGAATTTATTTTTTTAATTAATTTTTATTGGAATATAGTTGATTTACAAAGTTGTGTTTCTGCTATACAGCAAAGTGAATCAGTAACACATACACATATATCTACTCTTTTATATTCTATTCTCAGGTAGGTCATTACAGAGTATTGAGTAGAGTTCCCTGTGCTATACAGTAGGTTCTTATTAGTTATCTATTTTATATATAGTAGTGTGTGTATGTTAATCTCAATCTCCCAATTTACCCCTCCCCCTTTGGGGAGGAAAGTAATTTGTGGAGAATGGGAAAATATGAGTCTTTTTTTTTAGGAATATGGTATGTTTTTCCATTTATCATTTTTTATGTCTTATAGCATTTCTTTATAAAGAATTGGACATTAAAATTTTTATTTCTAAATATTTGTTTTTGTTGCTTTTGTAAATGAATTTTCCCCAAAATTTCTTATTGAAATTGCTGATGTAAAGGGAAACTGTTGATTCTCTGTATGGTATTCTTATTCATCTCTTTTCACATTGCTCAACTCTGTTATATATATCTAATATCTTTTCAATCAGTTCTCTTTGAAATTTCTAAGTAGCCAGTTATAACATCTGCGCATTGTGACGTTTATTTCTTACTTTCAATTACTTATGCATAGTCTTTTCTTGTGTTTTTACATTGTCAAGGACCTCCAGGACAGTGTTGAACATCAGTGGTGATAGCTGGCATTCCTCTCTTGCTCCTGATTGTAATTGGGATACTTCATTTAATCATTAAATATAATTTTGCTGGAAGTTTCTTGTAGACACAATTTATTGAGTTAAAAATAGTTTGTTTCTCATTGGATAAGAGTTTTTATGTGTTTGCATTTGTTTTTGTTTTGTTTTTCGGCCACGCCACACGGCTTGCGGGATCTTAGTTCCCCAACCAGGGATTGAACCCAGGCCACAGCAGTGAAAGCGCTGAGTCCTAGCCACTGGACCTCCAGGGAATTCCTATGTGTTTGTCTTTTTAAATTTTTAATAGAAAGTGGACTCTCGATCTTAGCAAAATTTTTCTTCTGCCTCTGTTGAGATTGTCATGTGATTTTTTTCGTCTTTAATAAATTGATGTTAATAAAATTTATTAATAGGCTTTTAAACATTGGACCACCCTTACATTTCTCCTTAGTCATGATATGTTGCTTAATACTAGGAACTTGATTTGCTTCTATGTCATTGAAGAATTTTTTCATGTATATCTATTAGTGTACTATTAGTATACTTTCTGCTATATTTGTCTGGATTTGGTATCCAAGTTATAGTAACCTCATAAAATGAGTTTGGAAGTTTAAATTTGCCTATGCTTTGAAAGAGTTTTCATAAACAATATTGCTTTCTTAAGAATTTGATAGTACTGATTCATAAACTCATATGAGCTGTTAACTTTGAGAGAAAGATCTTGTTGACTACTTTTACTATTTTGTTTATAATCATAGGTTGTTAGGTTTTTTTCCCTCCCTCTGAGCCAATTTTAGTTACATTTTCTTAGAGGAGTATACATTTCTTATAAATTTTCTAAAAATTTGGGATAATTTGTACATAGTATATTTCTTACAAGTTATTTAATCTCCATATCTGTCATTGTTTACTCACATAACTAATGTTTATTTATTTATTTTATTTTTTGGCCCTGCTGTGAGGCTTGCAGGATCTTAGTTCCCCAACTAGGGATTGAACTCATGGCAGTGAAAGGATCGAGTCCTAACCACTGGACCATCAGGGAATTCCCAATATTTACTTCTACTTTATCTTTTTTCCTTAATTAAACTTGCTGAAGGTTTTATCTATATAGATATCTATATGTGTGTGTGTATATATATCTATATATGTATATATATAGATATATATACAGAGAGAGAGAGAGAGAGAGAGAGCTATTATCGTTGTTTATTTATTACCTTACATTTAAACTTTGATTTTCTTTTTAACCAGTTTCTCATGTGTTTAAAAATAGTGTGTAATCTCTGGGTTTTGGGGTACAGAATTTTTTATATATATATCTTTATCATGATTTAGCTTCTTTAGGGTGGCTATTACAACTCCTACATCTGTCTTCCATGTCTCTTAACTTTTTTTTTTTTTTTTACATTTTTCATCCCCTTGTCTTTTGCACTGTGCCCTGGGAGAATTCCTTAGTTCCTTCTTCCAACACACTAATTGACTCTAAAGCTGTGTTCATTCTGCTAATCGGCCTATCCGTTGAGTTGGTTGGAGGTTTGGTATTTTGGTGTGTTTATTTTATTTTTATTTATTTATTTATTTTGCGGTATGTGGGCCTCTCACTGTTGTGGCCTCTCCCGTTGCAGAGCACAGGCTCCAGATGTGCAGACTCAGCGGCCATGGCTCACAGGCCCAGCCGCTCCGTGGCATGTGGGATCTTCCCGGACCAGGGCACGAACCCGTGTCCCCTGCACCGGCAGGCGGACTCTCAACCACTGCGCCACCAGGGAAGCCCTGGTGTATTTATTTTTATACTCATTTTTTCTTTCTAATTAATTTAAAAAATGAGTATAAAAATAATTAATTGTTCTTCTTAAGGTCCTATTTGTCTCATGGATGTGATATCCTCTTGGCCTTCTGAGGATATTAATTGTATATGTTTTTAAGACTCCTTTTGCCCTATTAATTGTTTTCTCAGAAATTAGTTCTGTCTGCTGAGTTTGATGCCCTTTCATGGTGTTGGTTCCCTCAAATATTTGGCAATTCTTGCTTGTTTGCTCACTTACATTTCAGATTTCTTGTTAGCCTTTCTGCAAATGTTCTATAAATTCGGCCTGTTTCTGGTGATTATAGGGAAAGAGTGCAACCAGTATCAAGTCTTTTAGAAGTGTAGACTTTGTTTCTTTTTTGGTATTGTAGAGCAATATCATGCCTCTGCCATGGCTGAACTATTATAAAAGCAGCCCAACATCTGGAATCCTTCCCACCTTTTGTAACTGCCTTCCCATGCATAGTTTGGCCTCAGTTTTCCTCCTTCAGTCAGATTCCATTTACCCTCTTTTTTTTTTTCAGGAATTACACATAATTTATGATTAATCAAAATATACTTTCTTCTTTCCCAACACTGTTATAGACTTTTAAATTTTTTCATTATGTCAGTTTTTAGGGAATAGAGGATGCTGCAATGCATATTCAATCCAAACTTCAGAAGTTAATCTATAAGTTATTGTCAGTATATAACTTTACTAATTCCCCTAGATCTCTTCCCCAGTAATTTCTTAGTCACTGGTAAACTTTTCAGTATAAAACACAGTCTGTAAGAGAGAGTTTTACATGAAAGGCTTTTTTTGATTGATAGAATAGTTCGTGCAAATTGGAATGGAATATTACTTCCCTAAACCATTATGACATCACGTTATAAGACATGGTACTTCTGCTTCAGAAAAGTGTTCTTTTTAGCTACCTCAAATCTTTCTCTTTTCTTCTGCATATAACTTATAAGTCAGTTCTTTTAGAATAGCACAACAGTGCTTTCTACTCACTGCAGTCACTAGATATATATTTCATGAAGATGCATAGAAATAGATAAGGAATGAAAGTATTTTATTTTTTTAGAAGTTAATTTAAAACATAGATGATTAAAATGAGTTAATTTTTTATCCTCTGACTTACATTTTATATTCTGCTTTTTAATTTTTTATTTGGTTACTATTAGAAGGTGACATTTATTGTTATTCCTTTCTCTTTGCTCAAAGTGACCAAACTGCTAATTTAAAATGTCTGTTGGGGCCTTTTCAGAACCGAAACATTTACCAAAGGTGAAAAATATTATGTGAACATGGTTTTTCAAGACCTCTGCTATTATTTCATATAGTATATTACAAGCCCTTTTAGAGGTCCATAGATCATGAGACCACTTCTCATGCAGAAGTCCAGTCAAATGGTTCTAAATGGTAATACTGGCACAGCAGTAAGTTTTGTTTTGTTCTCATGACCCATTTTCTGGGTGGTCTACTGGATTAAAAACACAAACAAAATGCAGTGTGTATTGGGTTGGCCAAAAAGTTTGTTCGGGTTTTCTGTACAAACTTAGGAAAAACCCGAACGAACTTTTTGGCCAACCCAATACCATAGAAGTGAACAGATTCAGTCAGGGCTCACTTTACGAAAGATCTTCCAGTAAATTTCATATTTTATCTAACTCTACAGAGGAGAGAATGGTCTGTTCCGCTTTGTTCTTCATTGCTACTTCCAGACTTTTCTCCGTCTCTCCTCTAAAAATCCCCAGCTGTGAAGCTCATGCTATCAGACTGTACTACTCACTCCTTCTCCTTGTTGCAGTTACCAATCCCCCAGTATGCCACAGCCTGGAAGATTTTTAGCTGCAGGTCAGTCTTTGCACTCTCATGTCCTAAAACTCTCACACTCTCATGTCCTAAAACTTGAATGTTCATGAGAAAGTGACATTAGAGCAAATTGCTGAAGATGGTGAGGGAGGTAGGGAAAGTGTACTGGGCTGTGGGAAGAACAAGTGCAAAGACTAAATGAGAGCATACTTGGTGTGCTGAAGGTACACAGGAAGGCCACTATAGCTGGAGAAAAGCAAGTGGGGAGTAGGAGGTGATGTTAGAGAAATAATGGAGATCTGGTTCTTACAGGGCCCCTCTGTGCCATGGTTAGGCATGTGAGATCATAAGACCTCTATAACAAATTTATCCTTTCCTATTTCAGTCTCTCACTTGCATGATCGTGCCCTAAACTTTGTATCCATAACTGCAGCCCTGTTCTCAGTTTTAATATTCCTACTCTCTGAATTACCACTTCTTGTCCTTCCAGTTTTATTCTCTTATACTCTGACTCTGTAATTCTTCAGCCCCACCAGGGCCTAAAATCTATTGATTTTACCACCTTTTTATTTGACTCTCAGTCTCTCCGTCTACTATCCCCCTTGTTAACCCTTACTGCTTAACCCAAATTTTATTCATCAGTCCTTTATCAAGATCACTCTCTCGTAATCACTCATCCCTGTTCCTCTCTCCCTTGGTATACTCTCTTGGCAAAATCCCATTTGCGGTACGCAGGCCTCTCACTGTTGTGGCCTCTCCCGTTGCGGAGCACAGGCTCTGGAC
>NC_041217.1:104046564-104064725 GCF_002837175.3 Physeter macrocephalus
GGCTCACGGGCCCAGCCGCTCTGCGGCATGTGGGATCCTCCCGGACCGGGGCACGAACCCGCGTCCCCTGCATCGGCAGGTGGACTCCCAACCACTGCGCCACCAGGGAAGCCCTCTACTTCTCCTTTTAAAGCAAAACCCCCTGTCAGAGCCAGATATAATAATCATACATTTATAATAATAGGTAACATTTATCACGCACTTGCTATGTGCCAGGCACTGTTCCAAATATTTTACATATAATAATCTTATTTTATTGCCATACCAAAGTAGAAAATGAAGCAGAAAATATAATCATTTACAATGAGAAAAAAGCATGTAGAGCTAACTTTCCCAACAACTGGCAAATACTGAAGCTGGAAGTCAATTCCAGGCAGTCTGGCATCAGAGCCTGTGCTCCTAACTATTAAGACCAAACCAAAGTGTATTCTAAATTTCACATTAGCAGCACACTCCAGTTTCCAAGAGTGACTTCAACCTACCCCAACCCTCATTGCTCTTGAGTGGTGGTGGTAAAAGGTTCTGGCTGCTGGGCCATGGTATTACAAGGTGGAGTTTTTCATGTAACCTGAAGTTTAAAATTAATTGTTTCTAGGCTGAGGACTCTTTCTCTCTTGCAATCTTGAGGCTTTAACCCTATTTTTGGTTTCTTTTTGCTTTGCATTTCTCTCTTACCTTGCACCTAAATTCATTGGTAAGGGGCTCAAGGCTGCCTCTCTCTGGTAAAAGTTCATAGTATGCCAAACAGGAACCAGAGTCGGGTCCAGGGAAAAGGAGTTGTAGAAAAGACTTTCTGATCCTGATTTCTTCGTCTGAATTGCCCTCTCTGCAGGACTTTGTACTCAGATAATTGCCTGTAATCCACTGTTTATTTGTCACTTCTTATGTCATCTTTGAGGAGGGAGGAATTTAGTTAAACATTTAATATGAATATTGTAAATAACTACTGATTTAGAAAATTTTAAATAGTAAATCCTCAGGATCAGTTAAGTTTTTAAGAGCAAGGAAACATGAGAAACACTCTGGCTGACTAACCTCATTCTCATTGGCAGACATGGCAGAGGTCATGTGCCCCTTCCTAAACAGTTACTGGCTAGGGGAAGGGATTCTTATGATTGGCTTTTCCCTTTCCTGGGTGAAACAGGTTGTAGAGTCAACTACAGTCCCCAGGGAGGAAAATCCAACCATTTCCCAAGTGATGACTTTTCACTGTAGAAGCTGTATTTCTTAGAAAACATAAAGCTGAATAATTTTGCCAAACTGGCCTAAACTTGATGAATGAACTCCATTGTTCCTTTAGGAATAATATATGAAACATTTATCTCTTTAGTTCTAAAGAAAATATATAACTTGATAGAAATTTGACTTAGCAGTTTTAAATCCTGTATGCTTTGGGGTGAGTTGACCTCTTTTACTAGACATCTGTCTTAGGGCTTTGGCCTAATCACTTTTAGTAAGTAAAGTATTTTGGCCCAAGCTTGGACTGTGATGACTCCAGTTGTATCTGTGCTGGATGTTGCCATTTCCTAGTACAAGAAAGGGCTTTTTATGTGCGTTAAATGTAAATAGTAATCCTTATAGCAGGTCCTTCAGGTTGATGCCAATACTGTGAAAGAGGACAGAATCATATTTATACTAAGAAATACTCTAGAGGGATTATGTATTGCATAGAATTCATAGAGAAAATGATAAGAGGTTTGACAAGGCTGAACAGGTCAAAGAGCCTAATTTCTGAAAGTGAAGATCAGCGAGCACTAGGTAGTATAAAGAAGACTTTGTTTAGAGAAGTTTCAGACCCAACCCAGTGGATATGCTTGAAGAGCCAACCAGAAAAAAACAAACAAAAAACACAAACTTTGCTTCCTTATGGACTAGAGCTAAGCGAACGGGAGGTATTTTGGGGGGAAAAATGGTTAAAACCGATGCAAGAAGGAAGAGGACTCTGTTTCTCCGTATTGCCACTGATTTTCACACAATTCTCTGATACTATAACACTATCAGAAACACCCAAATGACAAATACTTCAGCTGACTTTCTTTTTTTAAAAATTTTATTTATTTATTTATTTTTGGCTGTGTTGGGTCTTCGTTTCTGTGCGAGGGCTTTCTCTAGTTGTGGCGCGTGGGGGCCACTCTTCATCGCGGTGCGCGGGCCTCTCACTGTCGCGGCCTCTCTTGTTGCGGAGCACAGGCTCCGGACGCGCAGGATCAGTAGTTGTGGCTCACGGGCCTAGTTGCTCCGCGGCATGTGGGATCTTCCCAGACCAGGGCTCGAACCCATGTCCCCTGCATTGGCAGGCAGATTCTCAACCACTGCGCCACCAGGGAAGTCCCCAGCTGACTTTTTCTTTTACTGAATAAATACAGTTTTCCCCTGCCATAAGGAAGAACAATACTGTTCAGACAGAGGACCTTTTTCCATAGTTTGAATAAAAGAAAATGGATGGTATTTCCCACTGTGGTCAGTTGATGATGGTGAAATGATGATGATGATGACAATGACAATGATGAAAGGCATATTTGAAGTCTAAGTGTTTGTTAGGGGAAGGAAGTTGGAAATAGTGGAAGAAATACTAAACCAAGTATTATAACTTGATTTTTATTTTTATTTTTTTTATTTTATTTTATTTTATTTTTTTGTGGTATGCGGGCCTCCCTCTGCTGCGGCCTCTCCCGTTGCGGAGCACAGGCTCCGGACGCGCAGGCCCAGCGGCCATGGCTCACGGGCCCAGCCGCTCCGCGGCATGTGGGATCTTCCCAGACCGGGGCGCGAACCCAGTTCCCCTGCATCGGCAGGCGGACGCGCAACCACTGCGCCACCAGGGAAGCCCATAACTTGATTTTTAGACCTGGGTTGTTCCCTACTTTAGCCAAACACAAGACCCTGAATTCCTATTGTTTTCAGACACTAGAGTGGACTATGTGATCTCTTGTCCTTCTACCTCTAAAATTCTGTAATTATAACAGATAGTACCCATGTAACACTAATAAAATAGCCTGAACAGTATCAAGAGTATGAAAAATAGCATATAGAGTAAGGTGTCCTTTTAATTAATTTTATGCTTACCTATAATTGGTTTATGTAACAGTGTTTTTCTCCTGGAACCTCTGTACCTCAGAAAGGGTTGCAGAGTTCATTTTGGCGAAGATAAAAGGCAGAACTGATAACATATCATATCGCCACATGGAGGCTAGCAATTAAACATAAAGCCAGACAGAAATCACAAGGAGAGCCATAAATAAAAGAGAGTCTTAATGTGATTTAAATACCGTGACTGAGTTGCATTCAGTGTCAGCCTGGTCACCAAGTCCAATGCAACATCATCCTCTTTAGAGGTGTATTCTAGCAAAAGACTTCTGCATCCACCATCTGGCCCCTGACTCAGTGAGCACATCTCACTAAATGACACATAACCCAGTGGGATGCACCATATTTGCTTAAACATGAGCACATCCTCTTCTCATAACAAAGGCTGAATATGACCCTAATTTCGTATTCTGTAAATTATGTTGTGGAAATTATTAAAACAAGTCTTCTGGATAGGCCTATAAACATTTACTGATTTTGTTTCCTTTGTCAAAGCCACAATTTCAAAAAATATTATAAATTTCAGCTTAAATTGAGAAGCCAATTAGATGTGCTTTTAAAATTCATTCTCTATGTGGTAAAATATCAAGTAAAAAAGAACCAAACTGTTTGTGACTAGTTAATCTGATCCTCCAAATACAAGAGTTTGAGCAGAAAGTTCCAAAAGTTAGAGTTCCTATTCTCTGTGATAAGCTCCTGGGAAGTGCGCCAAATGAGCACCACTCAAGAAAAATTGCTCGAAGATTTGGACTTTTTAGTTTATATCTTCAACCGTAATTTCAGGCATGTTCCAGAATAAAGGCAACCACATTGTTTCTTCAGTCTCTGAGATAGTTTACTGGACTTGTTTTATTCTATATTACTTTGGAAATATTTTACATTTCAGGAGGAACAGTATGATTTGCCTACAGAAAGTACTTTTCCTTTAAGTACATCTTTGGCATTCCTCAGACTGCTAAATATTTTGTTGACTGTTGGAGGGAAGGAGACTATAATGTAGTCTCTTCTACTATTTAAAAAGCATCCCAAATCTACAGATCCCTAGTTAATACTCAAGACTTTTTGATGGTCTGCAGTGCTCTGTCTGATAAAGATAAATGCTAGAGCAAGAGAATTACAGGGAAATTGGAACTAAAACTAAAATAACTGAAACTAAAAGTAACCATTTTTCTTCACAAAGTTATATAAAACTATGAGAAAACCTTTTTTAAGAACTGAGCTTCAATTAATAGAAGTAAAAGGAAATAGAAACAGCATTCTTTAAACACAGCAAATTCAAAGAAGAAGGAAAAGCATCTTATAAATGAGAAGCAAAAAGTTCAAAATGATATGAGAAAGAAGAAATATTAATGCCAAGTTCATGTAAACTGTTAATTAGAAACTACAGTGGAAATCGAGCATGTGACTAATAAGAAATAATATGAAATCCTGGGGAAAGCCAACTTAAGCTAGACTTCTTCAGGGCTACAGCATTGATAGTATGTTTCATGTTTCACAAATTGACCTGAATTATTGTTTAGCCACTATTCTGAAGGGCAGGGAGGTGAATGAAGACTACAGAAGAGCATCATAATGCTGACATTTCAAATATCTAGTCACTTGGACTTCCTAGCCTGTAAACACTGAAATTAGTCTAGGGGAAAAAAAAAACAAAAACCTTAATTCATAAGCTCATTTAAAAGAGCAGTAGGCTGGGTAATAGCAGTTTTAACAATTTTAAAGAATAAAACCTATTCAGACAGTCTAATACTAGGCCCTAAGCTTCTGTCTTGAACGTAAACCACACCTGAATATTAAGGGCCATTATATGGAAGATGGTGACCAGCTGTTCTCTTTCTCCCCTGAGTTCCAAACAATAAGAAATGGGCATCAGCTTCAGTGTGAAGGAATTGGGGAAAGAATGAGAAAGAATATTATTATTAATTGAAGTGGGTTACTGAGGGAATCTTATTCTGTGGAAGTCTTTTAAAAAGTTATTACTATCACCCAGAACATTTATTGTCTGTGACATAGGTAGCCCTGAAGTAAGAGATGTGATGAATTACACAAGAATTAGAAAGTCTCTGAGCTGGGGAATAATCAGCACAAATGCCAAATAACGTAAGATAGAAGCATGAAAATACATAGCCACAAAAATGAGAGATAGAGACATATATAGATCAACATAAGGACAGCATTTAGCTAATTAAACTCTGGAAACATTCTAACTGCTTTTGGATAGCAAAGGAGTTCATGTTTTTAGCTTTGTCAGTTAACACAATTTTGAATTGAGTCAAATTCTCATTGGCATCTATGATCTGTATACAGTTTCTGGAGCAGCCTTCTTCTGGAGAAAGTTCTCAAACAAACATTTGGCATCAATGGAATATTTTTCATCAAACTGTCAGTGTTTTTCGTAGTACAGCCTTTGACTTCTAGAAGATTCAGACTGTCTTAGAGACTCTGAGAATCCTAGGGCATTAGACCAATGCCAGGTGAATTACACCGAGGGCTTGGATCCTGGGGAAATAGAATCCTGAGAACTAGGATGCCCTGACTGAGATTTTTTTTTTTAATAAAAGGATCATTCAATTTTATTAAACAACTTATCTAACAGTTTCTTGGACCTCCCTCCCCCATTCACATTGTCCTGGTTTACTCCAAATACACGTGTGGGAAATCTATGTGTATTATATTCATGTAGATTTCAGAAACCTTATACATCTTATTAAAAAACATGTGAATTTAAGATGAGTACCATTGTTAACAAAGTTTACTTTCTGAGCATAAAAGAAAACAACGTCTCCCTAAGAGACAAGGAAAAAACGTAACAGATATGAAGTTGTGTGTATTTGGTTTCAACCAAGATGTCATTAAACGGAGTTAGTATACCTTATAGTTGAAATAAGTTTTACAATGGGGATTTTAAAGAAGCTCATAGAAACACTGTGAGAAAACTGGCTGATGATAAATGGAATCAATTGATATAAAAATAGTACGTATGATCATAAAATCTGGCCCTGACTGAGATTGAACTGTTTCTGCTGATATAGATACAGGAAGATATTTGTGGCATTTTAGATTAAAATTTTTAGACTCCATTCAGACAGCTCGTTAAAAACCATATACCCTCTTGTACCTGTAGAATCACAGATTCAACATAAGCAAGAATAACATGTTTAGGCAGTTTTAGTCATATGCAGTGGTATGCTAGTAAATGTTTACCATCTGGTTTTCCACGCAAGGGGTGTGTGTGTTGCCAGGGGTGGCAGGAGTACACAGGTGTCTGATTTGTAGCATTTGCCAGTTTCTCTGGTGTAAATGCCCCCACAGGGCCGATTGCCAGCTCCCAAATTGATACCACTGTAGGCAGAGTTGGGAAGAGATGTACACAATTGCTCCATCACACCCATGGTCCTATGTCAGGTGCACGTAAAGTGCCAAAGTTCAGAGCATCAGTCTGACTGTGTCATTTAATAACAGCCACCATTGTCATTATCAAGCAGAACTTCTCCCTTCCACCTTGTGACAAATGCTCTAAAAGCAGACCTAACACATGGCTTCTCCTCCGTCTGAGAGCTGTGACTTAAATCCTAAAGACTTTATTATTTAACAGAAGATTTCCCCCGTGATACTGCTCTTTGTAGTAATATTACCCAGTTCCTTATATGTGCTGGTTGCTATGAGCAGAAAATGAAATGTTTACAGGTCAACAGAACTGATTCTTAGAACAATAAGCAACCTTCAGAATAGAAAAATAGTTTGGAGGCATGTTTTATTTTGGATTTTAGTATTTTTGTTATTAAAAAGACTGATAACACACAAGAAACACTGCTTACCATTCAGTAAAAGCCTGGCAGGAAACGAACATTTCACAGCAGTTCCAGAATGTCTCCATTTGCTTATTTTTTGAAGCAGTAGAACTATATTACGTTAACATATCAGTTCATGGCTCACCTCCTGTCTTTATGCCCAGACCTGTGCATATCTTTGTAACTCCAGGATACATGTATCTCACATCTTCAGTCTCTCTGTAAAAGATTTTCTGTAAAACAAAAGGGTATTAACTTCCCCAATGCCAAAATGCCCAAATGGCTTGGGTTCCTGCCCATAAAACATATCTTGGGTGAGGACTGAAAAATCTAGTTGCTTTCACATTTACTTATGAATTCCTGTTCTCTGTATATAAAAGAGGAAACCATTTGGCAACCTGCCAGAAGCATCCCCTGAATCTTAGGGGGGAAAGCAGATGGATTCTTAGGACATAGTCATTCCAATCATGGTATGGTTAATATTCATTCTAAATTAGCGATAATGTTCATAATAACACATTGCTATTTACAGGGAACTTTTCACATGTATGTACTTCCCACTACATAGTACCGAATAACATTGGTAATATAAAATGTCATTGTCCAGTTTCAGAGCCTCTGCCAGTAATTAATATGTATTTATTCAATAAGTAGGTGATTGGTGCTTTCTGTAGTGAGGCATTATGGAGTCTGTCAAGATGAATTAAGATTAATCCATTATTATTTGACTCAAGATGGACAGGAGTTAGAAATGTTCACACGTATTTAGACTCTATGAAAGTCTTAGTTCCTCTCATTTTATCACTGGGAGAGAATTTAAGCTCAAATAAGTCATTACCATGGTCCTAATAAAATTTTTTCTTGTTAGGTTTGTTTGGTTGATTGTTGTTTTCCCTTTTTGGCTGGTTGTTTTAGTGTATATAATAACTCAATCCCAGTTGATGAACACATCTCTAAGTCAATAAATTTTATATACCACATGTCTAAGGTCATACTCAAGATTTATTTCTTCACTGAATTTTTCCCTGACAGTAACAGTTAATGACAATGTGACCCAATCATCTTAATTGCTGTGAGTTAGCACAGCTATTCTGCATTGCTGTTGGCTAATGAATTAGATTCATTGGCTGGTTCTGACTAGCTGACATCACATGTCACTGACAAGGTGACAGTGTAGAAGAGGACAGGAAGGAGGAGGAAAGCAAACTTCAGTCAACACACTAAGACACCCTAATGCAACATCCCAGTCTGTGCCCAAGGAAAATGGGCCAAATGAAAAAACATACAGAATGCCTGTATGTTTATATATAGATGTTATATATAAACATTATATTTTTATAATGTTTATATATAAATGTTATATATAACATTATATTTTTTTCTCCTCTGATTAGAAAGTAAGTCATGAATGAATGATGTTATTCTGAAGCTTCACAGTAAAGCTTTCTGTAAATCTTTTAGTCAGACCTCCAGCTCAATCTATTCTGTGGTACTAGAAAATAGCTAAGTTACCTTTGACATCTCGAGTTGTAAGCTCCACATATGGATGAAAAGTTATTGTGGAAATCTTATTGCTTCTTAATCTTATTGGGGCCAATGATGGAGCTCCCTGATTCAAATCACAGTGATACCAACAAACTTTGAATTTGATACACAATGAAGCAGTGGCTCTTCTTGGTGGCAAGGGATATATTGACAGCTTAGGTGTTCCTCTGGGATATCTATCTCCTCCAGATCTTTAGAGGATGTTGTTAGAAAGTGAAAAGCTCTTTAAAGGAATCAAATATACACAGAAATCTGCTCAGTGTCACGGTCTCACACCCCAAAAAATCCTCACTGGAGTTTTTCCAAGAGAAACCCTTTCGCGCAAATTCTGGGATGCGTGGTCAGGCCTGGGTCTCTACCAGGATGTGTAGATGTAGATACATGACTTTCAAACACCAGGAGAGCCAAATCGGAAGCCGCTGTTCTGTACTCTCATGTGTTATAAATGGAAGCCAGAGCAAGTGGCGTGGTTTGTGTGTAAAACCACCAGATGGCACTGTGTGGAGAATGAAAGAGCATTTATATCCTCTGGAAAATGGATGCTAGTTTAAGTCGTCCTAGTTTTTTAAAGGACGTTCTTAAACATCTAAGCTCAGTGATCAAGAAGGAAAAGGAAAAACAACTGCTTACTTCCAGTGGTGGATATAGCCTTTTTAAACTTGTAGTGCTGTGATTTGGTGACATTTCTGAAACTACCAGAAACCCATTTATCTATAAACTGTACTTCCAGGAGAGACTGAAATAATTGTTAAATTACATGGGGTGAGGAAGGTGAAGAGGCAGGGAGATCCTAATAAAAAATAAATATTAAATTAGGGTGGACCCGGGGAAAAGCATCAGAAGGTAAGTAGAAATACATAAGTAAATTGAGTGTTTCAACCAAATACTAACCTAACTCATTTACCTAAGGAGAGAACATCACTTCTTGTTCACAGTGTAATTGGGTGGAGCCATACAAAATTGCTGATATTCAGCATCTTTGACCTACAAAATAATCATGGCATGTGGTTCAACTTAATAAAACTAAACACTATTGGAAACAGGGTAAATTTGTAAAATATGTAAAAGCACACTAAATTATCTCATGGCTTACTAAGAAATAGTAGGGCACTAGAAAAACAATCCAAAATAAATTTCTTAAAAACACTACAGTCAATTCCTTAACTTCAAATATTTTTAATCCAAAGTACTCTCCATATGCCCAGAGATGATTTGAGAAACCTGCAAGTTTGCAAGGATTTTTTTTTTTTTTGAGAGAAAGCAAGTCTAGTTAAGCAGGTATTTTCTATTAGCCCCAAAGAACTGTAACACCAAGCAGTGTTTTTCATTTTTAAGAATGTAGAGGAAGCTAGCTATAGAAAAGATCAAGAATGGTCACATGCTGGTGAGTATTAGTCCTTCTACACTGATGATGCAGAAACTCCTCAGCTGTGGAGTCTTCCACCCACAGTGTAACCTTAACCTTTGATGCCATCCACAGGTCCTCTGCCACTTGACAGCAGGAGAGTCCATGGGTGTCTGCAAGCAACCAAATGTTGGGGTTGGCTGTGCCAGCCTTGCCCTGGCCCATCCCTGGGCACAGGTGGATGTGGACTCTGAGTAGGGTCCTGTCATTTCTCATCCATGGTTTCTGGGTCATTTAGACCAGCTTTCTGTGTTTGCTAACAGATCTTAAAAGGCCATAGAAAATAATGAAGAGTATCCTTTTGGTTGTAAACATAGGAGGAAAGTACACTTCGCATTTGAAAGGAATGCTGAATAAAAATACACAATTTTCTCCATATATTAAATTTAAGAATAATCTGATGATGAATGGAGAGGCAGTATAGTATCTTGATGGCATTTTTATGCGGTAAAAAGCAAAAAAAAGAAAAAACCCCAAATTTTCCAGAAGTAGGAGAAAGTACTATGAAAACACACCAATTCCTTAGAATAGTTTCGTTAAAGATATGTATTTTTAAGGTACTTGACAGTTTACAATGCCCGCTCATACATAACCATGCTCATAGTGCTCCTACGACATGGAGTCATTTTCCTCACTTCATAGAGTAAGAAATAGAGGCATATTCCTAGAGGTTTAATAACTTCTCCAGTGTCATAATTAGTATGCCAAACAGGCAAGTTTCAAATCCAGGCTTTGCTGAAGTTTAGTATGTGATGGAAGGAAAAGATCTGTGCTTTGGTATCAAACACACCCGGGTACTGTTTCTTACTGTTACCTCATTTCTTAACTTGTTTTCAGATTAACTCCTTCAATTTCATCATCTGCAAAATGGTAATTAATGGTAACCCCTCCTTTAGAAAGTTACGTGAAGATTAAAGATAATATTGGGTTGGCCAAAAAGTTCGTTCAGGTTTTTCCATACAATGTTATAAAAACCCAAACGAACTTTTTGGCCAACCCAATATATAGGAAGGTGCATAGATCATTGTAGGTACTCCAAAAATGGCAACTACTTTTCTTGGTATTCCACTAATATGAGTACAAAATTCTGCCAACTCTCTCTCCTTGGTAAAGCTTCAAAACTAATAAAGTGAATGAAGGAAATCTAACTTAACATCACACACCTGTTAATAACAGAATCAAACTATTTTGAAACCATAGTATTTTGGACACAGAAAAAACAGACTGTGTAATGCTGCAGTGTCCAATGTAATAGCCACCAGCCACATATGACAACAGAAGTTTAAATTAATTAAAATTAAATAAAGTTTAAGAGTCTGTTCTTCAGTCACACTAACAAGCCTGAATATAGAGTGTAAGCCCTTCATTTCCAGGTAAAGAAATTGAGGCCTTCTTAATATGTTCAGTTCAATATTCCTGTCTACTCTTACCCCAACCACCACCAATTTACTTTCTATATTTGCTACAGTGTCTTCATTAATGGCAGGAGCCATTAAATATCCGTAAGCTATCTATCACTAACTTGTCTGGAAGTTGATAATCGGTGTCAGCTGGAATCATTGGTAAGTCTGTTGGCCAAATACTTGCACAGCCCTCTCCATATAGTCTGGGATTCCTTACAATGTGGCTAGATTCCAAGAGCAAGCATCCCAAAAGAGAGAACCAAGTGGAAACTGTATCATCTTTTCTAACCTAGCCTCAGAAGTTGAAGCCATACA
The DNA here is from genome assembly GCF_002837175.3 of Physeter macrocephalus. Classification (NCBI taxonomy): domain Eukaryota; kingdom Metazoa; phylum Chordata; class Mammalia; order Artiodactyla; family Physeteridae; genus Physeter; species Physeter macrocephalus. Next base: position 104,058,111 of record NC_041217.1, read on the forward strand.
TCAGCATTCTGTCTTATTCTATGCATTAGAAGTGAGTCACTAAAGATGGTCCATATTCAAGGGGAGAAAAGAAGTGTCAAAGAATTTGCAAACATGTTTAAAGCCACCACAGTGTATCACAAATTATTTATGTTCCTACCACTTGTAAAACACCTTCATCATTCCCCAGACTCCCCCAAAGACTTTCATCTTGTTACGATGTCAGAATCAGGTTCAGGGTCAGGATTTCTTGACCTAAGTCAGATCCAGAGGCAGATGAGGCTCCTTGGATGTGGTTCCCTTAGTGCAGCTCCTTAAGTACTGTTCTTAATCTGAAGACCTGTGAACTGAAAAGTGATCTTTCCCACTTCCGTCAGCTTACAATGATGGGGCAGGATAACTGCTATAGACCCTCCCATTCAAAAAGTGAAAACAGGAGACACAGAAGTCATTGCCCCATAGCCTTTGTGAAATCCAGCAGGGCACATGTTGCTGTTTCCTTGATTAGAGCTTTAGTCCTACTACCTGGGAATGATTCTCCACAGTTCTTGGCTTTTCCCTCTGGACGTTTTTTTTTTTTTTTTTTTGGTATTTTCTTGAACATAAGAATAATCCTTCCTTGCACGTAAGAAGTGGTTGGTGATGCAGCCGAGTAGATTTCCTAGCCTGCTTCCTGCTCCTAATAGTTCAGGGGTCCACAGATTTTCTTTTGAATTGTAATGTCTCTGTGTCTTTCAATTCAAGCTGACTGTTTCTGTTGGTACGATTTCCTTAAAAGCCTTGTGGGCTTACTCTGAATCATTGAGTGACAATCCATTATACAAAAGCAGCACTCACACATCTTGCCATGATAAGCCATTCTCTACCTTGGGCTTCTTAAAAGTCTCCCATGGAACAATTACTATAAGATCCTTAAAAGACCTATTGTTTAATGGAGAGGGTCTGTGAGGCACACTCCTACTATCCTTTGAAGGACTTTTGTCTGTTTGAAGCATCGTCTTAAACCTTTCTGTGTTTTTATCAAAAGTCTTTTAGTCATATGCTGAGCTGCATTTTTACACTCCGTTTTCCTGACAGCACACTGGATTTAAACTCTGCACAGAAGCCATTTCTTAATTTTAGCAATATTTGCCATCTGGAAAATCTGGAAATGATAAGCAGATTTATTTTTTAACAACAAGCCCTTGTTACTTTATAGTTAGAATCATTCTTTAGCTTTTTCCTTTCCTCTTGCATTTTACTAGAAGCAGCCAAAAGAACCCAAACAGCAACTTGAACACTTTACCTTGAAATCTTCTTAGCTAGGACATCCAGTTTATTAGGTATATTTCCTAGTTTCCGTGTTACTGAGAGTAAACTTTTAGCACTATATAACAAGCGTCCCCTTTTCTCTAGTTTCCAATAACATTTTTTCACTTTCTTTCAATTCCTCACTACAGCATCCTTGAGGGCCATCAGGTTTCCACTAGGAGTATCTTTGAAGCCATTTTCTTTTTTATTAACACTCCCACCCAAAGCCACTATGTGTAATTTAGGTTTTGGGTTACAGCAGCATTCCTCTTTTAGGTACCTGAGTGGATTCCAAATATCTATTGTTGTAGTAACCACTATAAAACTTAATGGTTTAAAAACAAGATACAACTCAATGGCAAAAACAAATAACCTGATTAAAAATGGGCAAAGAATATGAATAGATATTTCTCTAAAGAAGACATACAAATGGCCAAAAGGTACATGAAAAGGTGCTTAACATCCTTAATCATCAGGAAAATGCAAATAAAAACCACAGTGAGGTATCTGTCACCTCACACCTGATAGAATGGCTATTATCAAAAAGACAAGAGTGTTGGTAAGGATGTAAAGAGAAAGGAACACTTGTACACTGTTGGTTAGAATGTAAATTGGTACAGCCATTATGGAAAACAGTATGAGTTTCCTTTAAGAATTAACAATAGAACTACCATATGATTCAGCAATCCATCTTCTGGGCAATATATCAAAAGGAAAAATATCAGTGTCATAAAGAGATATTTGCACTTCCATGTTTATTACAGCATTATTCACAATAGCCAAGATATGCAAACAACGTGTTTGTTGTTGGGTGAATGGAAAAAGAAATTGTGATATATAAATGTTATTGTGATATATGTTATTGTGATACAGAAATGTTGCCATTTGCAACAACATGGATGAAACGAGAACATTATACTAAGTGAAATAAGTCAGACACAGAAAGAAAAATACCACATGATCTCACTTGTATGTGGAACCTGAAAGTTTAATTCATGGAAGCACAGAGTAGAACAATGGTAGAGGTGGGGAAAATGGAGAGACGTTGGCCAAAGTTTACAAGGTTGCAGCGATGTAGGATGAATAAGTCTGGAGAGCTAAATGTACCATATGTTGACTATAGTTATTACTGTATTGAATACTACAAAGTTGCTACAAAAGTAGATTTCAGGTGCTCTGACCACAAAAATAAAGTATATGAAGAGATGGATATGTTAATTAGCTTGACTGTAGTAATCATTTCACTATGTATATGTATTTCAAAACACCAAGTTGTATACCTTAATATCATTTTTCTTAAATAAATAAATAATAAAACAAAAACATTCTTTTTAGCCTTGAAATGTCGATTTGAGCAGGGCTTAGTGGGGGAACACTCACCCCTTCTCCAGTTAGTGTTAGCTGGGGCTCCTCAATGGCAAATCTACTGAAGGCTTAATTCACTCACATGTCTGGTGGTTAATACTGGCTGTCAGCTTGGACTTTAGCTAGGCTGTTGCCTTGAACACAATCATGTAGCCTCTCCATATATTCTGGGCATTCTTCCAAAATGGTGGCTGTCACCATTTATCTCTCATTCCAAAAATATGTGTCTTAAGAAAGAGCCTGGTGGAAAGTGCATCACCATATCTCCCCATTCCTCAGCTCAGCAGTAGCCTTGAAAATAGCAGCCCACATTCCAGGTACCTCAGGGAGCAGAACAGACTCCATTCACAAAGAATTGTCATTATTTGAACTGTCGAGTGGCTTTGTGGAAGAACAAATAGAAGCTTCTCCCTATACAACTTGACTCAGAACTCGTCCAGTGCTAGATCTGCTACACAGGTGGTGTTTGTTGTAATATTTACAGGCAAGAGCTTTTAGTTGCTTCAGACAGTGGTGATAACAGTTGGAATAAACAATATATTAATGAAGAAGCTTGGGAGAAAAGGCTGGGGAATGCCATGTCCATAAGAGTTTTTGAAAGCTCTTAACATATTTCTGGAAATCTAGAAGGCCGCACATGCATAAAGCAGTGTGCATACTCAGGAAGACCCAAGAAGGCCCTAGGCTATCACCTCTGGCTGACCTGGAGACTGCACAAGCAGACAGTGAAGGCTAAGGAAGAGTTGTAAACTGCTTGAATGCTGAAGGTATGCCTCAACACACCCAAAGTCCCCCAGCAAAGACCAGTATTTTGTGGTTCCACGCATTTAAGGAAATGAGTACAATTATTAGGTGATCACTAAGCCAACCAAGTAGAAACTGCAGTGGCATCACACAACAAAGAATACAGCTTTACAGGATTAGTTCAGAAAAGTCACTAAGTAAATAACAGACGCTAAGGAAAGAGAGAGAATGTGATTTCCAGACTTGCCACATTATAATATTCAACATATCCAGTGTTCAAAAGACAAATTATGAGGCATGCTAGGAGATAAAGAAGTATGACTCCTGCTCAGGAAAAAAGTAATCAATAGAAAGTGGCCAGAAGAAGCCCAGATATTGAACTTTCTAGACAAAAACTTCAAATCAGCTTTTTAAAATATGTTCAGGGGCTTCCCTAATGGCACAGTGGTTAAGAATCCACCTGCCAATGCAGGGGACACAGGTTCGAGCCCAGGAAGATCCCACATGCCGCGGAGCAACTAAGCCCATGTGCCACAACTACTGAGCCTGCGCTCTAGAGCCGTGAGCCACAACTACTGAGCCCCCGTGCCACAACTTCTGAGCCCACATACCACAACTACTGAAGCCTGTACGCCTAGAGCCCATGCTCTGCAACAAGAGAAGCCACCGCCATGAGAAGCCAAGGCACCAAAGAGTAGCCCATGCTCGCTGCAACTAGAGAAAGCCTGCACGCAGCAATGAAGACCCAATGCAGCCAAAAGACAAAAGATAACAAATGTTAGCAAGGCTGTGGGGAAAAGGGAACCCTTGTATACTGTTGGCATGAATGTAAATTGGTACAGCCATTATGGAAAATAGTTCTATTTTTAATTTTTAAAAATTAAAAGTAGAACTACCTTATGATCCAGCAATCACTTCTCTGGGTTTATATCCAGTGAAAATAAAATCACTATCACAAAAGAGATATCTGCACTCCCATGTTCATCGCAGCATTATTCACCCAAGATATGGAAACATAGGTGTCTCTCAGATGAATGGATAAAGAAAATGTCACACACACACGCACACACAGGAATATTATTCAGCCTTTAAAAAAGGAGGAAATCTTTCCATTTGCAACAACATGGATGAACCTGGAGGGCATTACGCTAAGTGAAATAAGCCAGACAGGGAAAGAAATACAGCATGATGTCAATCATATGTGAAATCTAAATACTCATATCAGATAAAATAGACTTTAAAATAAAGAATGAGACAAGGAAGGACACTACATAATGATCAAGGGATCAATCCAAGAAGATATAACAATTATAAATATATACGCACCCAATATAGGAGCACCTCAATACATAAGGCAAATGCTAACAGATATAAAGGAGGAAAGCGACAGTAACACAATAATAGTGGGGGACTTTAACACCTCACTTACACCAATGGACAGATCATCCAGACAGAAAATTAAAAAAGAAACACAGCTTTAAATAACACAATAGACCAGATACATTTAATTGATATTTATAGGACATTCTATCCAAAAACAGCAGATTACACTTTCTTCTCAAGTGCACATGGAACATTCTCCAGGATAGATCACATCTTGGGGCACAAATCAAGCCTCGGTAAATTTAAGAAAATTGAAATCATATCAAGCATCTTTTCCCACCACAATGCTATGAGATTAGAAATCAATTACAGGGAAAAAAACATTAAAAACACAAACACATGGAGGCTAAACAATATGTTACTAAATAACCAAGAGATCACTGAAGAAATCAAAGAAGAAATCAGAAAATACCTAGAGACAAATGACAATGAAAACACAGTGATCCAAACAAAGCATCATAAGAGACTACTACAAGCAACTCTATGCCAATAAGATGGACAACCTGGAAGAAATGAACAAATTCTTAGAAAGGTATAACCTTCCCAGACCAAACCAGGAAGAAATATAAAATATGAACAGACCAATCACAAGTAATGAAATTGAAACTGGGATTAAAAAACAAACAGAAGTCCAGGACCAGATAGATGGCTTCACAGGTGAACTATATTAAACATTTAGAGAAGAGCTAACACCAAGCCGTCTCAAATCTTCCAAAAAATTGCAGAGGAAGGAACACTCCCAAACTCATTGTACGAGGCCACCATCACCCTGATACCAAAACCAGACAAAGATACTACAAAAAAAGAAAATTACAGACCAATATCACTGATGAATAGAGATGCAAAAATCCTCAACATAGTGCTAAGCAAACAGAATCCAACAACATAGTAAAAGGATCATACAACACGATCAAGTGGGATTTATCCCAGGGATGCAAGGATTCTTCAATATACGCAAATCAATCAATGTGATACACCATATTAACAAATTGAAGAATAAAAACCATATGATCATCTCTAAAGATGCAGAAAAAGCTTTTGACAAAATTCAACACCCATCTATGATTAAAAACTCTCCAGAAAGTGGGCATAGAGGAAACCTATCTCAACATAATAAAGGCCATATATGACAAACTCACAGCAAACATCATTCTCAATGGTGAAAAGCTGAAAGCCTTTCCTCAAGATCAGGAACAAGACAAGGATGTCCACTCTCGCCACTGTTATTCAACATATAGTTTTGGAAGTCCTAGCCATGACAATCAGAGAAGAAAAAGAAATAAAAGGAATCCAAATTGGAAAAGAAGAAGTAAAACTGGCACTGTTTGCAGATAACATGATACTATACATAGATAATCCTAAAGATGCCACCAGAAAACTACTAGAGCTAATCAGTGAATTTGGTAAAGTTGCAGGATACAAAATTAGCACACAGAAATCTCTTGCATTCCTATACACTAACAACAAAGATCAGAAAGAGAAATTAAGGAAACAATCCCATTCACCACTGCAACAAAAAGAATAAAATACCTAGGAATAAACCTACTTAAGGAGGTAAGAACCTGTACTCAGAAAACTGTAAGACACTGATGAAAGAAATCAAAGATGACATAAACAGATGGGGAGTATACCATGTTCTTGGATTGGAAGACTCAATATTCTGAAAGTGACTATACTACCCAAAGCAATCTACAGATTCAATGCAATCCCTATCAAATTACCAATGGCATTTTTTACAGAACTAGAACAAAAAAATCTTAAAATTTGTATGGAGACACAAAAGACCCCGAATAGCCAAAGCAGTCTTGAGGGAAAAAAATGGAGCTGGAGGAATCAGACTCCCTGACTTCAGAC
>NC_041217.1:104064781-104065826 GCF_002837175.3 Physeter macrocephalus
TATGGTACTGGCACAAAAACAGAAATATAGATCAATGGAACAGGATAGAAAGCCCAGAGATAAACCCACGCACCTATGGTCAACTAATCTATGACAAAGGAGGCAAGGATATACAGTGGAGAGAAGACAGTCTCTTCGATAAGTGGTGCTGGGAAAACTGGACAGCTACATGTAAAAGAATGAAATTAGAATACTCCCTAACACCATACACAGAAATAAACTCAAAATGGATTCGAGACCTAAATGTAAGACTGGAGGGCTTCCCTGGTGGCGCAGTGGTTGAGAGTCTGCCTGCCAATGCAGGGGACACGGGTTCGTGCCCTGGTCTGAGAAGATTGCACATGCTGCGGAGCAATTAGGCCCATGAGCCACAACTGCTGAGCCTGCGTGTCTGGAGCCTGTGCTCCGCAACAAGAGAGGCCGCGATAGTGAGAGGCCCGCGCACCATGATGAAGTTGCCGCAACTAGAGAAAGCACTCGCACAGAAACGAAGACCCAACACAGCTCAAAATAAATAAATTAATTTTTAAAAAAATTTTAAATAAATTAAAAATAAAGACTGGACACTATAACACTCTTAGAGGAAAACATAGGAAGAACACTCTGACATAAATCACAGCAAGATCTTTTTTGACCCATCTCCTAGAGTAATGGAAATAAAAATAAAAGTAAACAAATGGGACCTAATGAAACTTAAAAGCTTTTGCACAGCAAAGAAAACTCTAAACAAGACGAAAAGGCAACCCTCAGAATGGGAGAAAATATTTGCAAACGAATCAATGGACAAAGGATTAATCTACAAAATATATAAACAGCTCATGCAGCTCAATATTAAAAAAACAACCCATATCAAAAAATGGGCACAAGACCTAAATAGACATTTCTCCAAAGAAGACATACAGATGGCCAAGAGGCACATGAAAAGTTGTTCAACATCACTAATTATTAGAGAAATGCAAATGAAAACTACAATGTCCAGAGATAAACCCACACACATATGGTCACCTTATCTTGATAAAGGAGGCAAGAATATACAGTGGAGAAA
>NC_041217.1:104067108-104092108 GCF_002837175.3 Physeter macrocephalus
GAACCCTCTTGCACTGTTGGTGGGAATGTAAATTGAAACAACCACTATGGAGAACAGTATGCAGGTTCCTTAAAAAACTAAAAATAGAATTACTATATGACCCAGCAATCCCACTACTGGGCATATACCCAGAGAAAAACATAATTCAAAAAGACACAGGCATCCCAATGTTCATTGCAGCACTATTTACAATAGCCAGGTCATGGAAGCAACCTAAATGCCCATCGACAGATGAATGGATAAAGAAGATGTGGTACATATATATATAATGGAATATTACTCAGCCATAAAAAGGAACGAAATTGGGTCATTTGTAGACACGTGGATGGACCTAGAGACTGTCATACAGAGTGAAGTAAGTCAGAAAGAGAAAAACAGATATCGTATATTAACACATTTATGTGGAATCTAGAAAAATGGTACAGATGAACCAGTTTGCAGGGCAGAAATTGAGACACAGATGTAGAGAACAAATGTATGGACACCAAGGGGCGAAAGCAGGGTGGTGGTGGTGGAACTAACACACCATTGTAAAGCAGTTATACTCCAATGAAGATGTTAAAAAAAATAAAAATAAAATAAAATAATTAAAAAGTGTTTCTGTCCAAAAAAAAAGTGGTGGTGTGATGAATTGGGAGGTTGGGATTGACATGTATACACTGATGTGTATAAAATGGATGACTAATAAGAACCTGCTGTATAAAAAATAAATTCAAAAAAAAAAAGGGTACAGCTTAGGAACAGCCAGATGGAAGAGATGCATAGGGAAAAGTATGGGGGGAGGGGTGCAGAACATCCATGACCTATCTGGACACACTTCCCTCCCAGCATCTCCATGTGTTTACCAACCCAGTGAACTACATAAAGCTCTCCAAACCACCACTCCCTCCACCGCACACACACTCTCACCCCCATAATTTGGAATTTTTATGGAGTTTTCATTACATAGGTTATGATTGATTAAATCATTGACCATTGGTGATTAATTGAATCTCCAATCCTTTTTCCTTCCCTGAGGGGGTTGGAGAGTGTGGGAGATAGGGGAAAGTTCCAACCCTCTAACTACATGGTTGGATACCCTGGCAGTCAGTCCCCATCTGTGGTGAGCTAAGGACTTTCCAAAATCACCTTATTAGCATAAACACCGCAACAAGAGAAGCCACTACAATGAGAAGCCTGCGCACTGCTGCAACAAAGAGTAGCCCCTGCTTGCTGCAACTAGAGAAAGCCCGCATGCAGCAACAAAGACCCAACACAGCCAAAAATAAATAAAAATTTTTTTAAAAATTGTGTTTTCTTTCTTCCTGATCAGCTTAGCTAGAAGTTTATCAATTTTATTAATCTTTTCAAAGAGCCAAATGTTGGCTTTGTTAATTTTTTATTTTTCTGTTATTGATCTCTGCTTTTATCTTTATTTATTATTTCCTAAATAAAAATACTGACAAAGATAGATTTAATTTGCTCATCTTTTCCCAGTTTCTTAATGGAGAAACTTAGATAATTGAGTTTAGACCATTTTTTCATTATCACTCAGTTCAAAATTTTTCTAGTTTTCCTTGTGATGTCTTCTTTGACCCATGGGTTATTAGAAGTGTCTTATTTAATTTCCAAATATTTGGGGGATATTTGAATATCTTATTGATTTCTAATTTCATTCTTTTGTGGTCAGAAAACATACTTTGTATGATTTCACTTTATTCAGACTTTACTGAGACATATTTTATGGGCTAGCATATGGTCTGACTTGGTGAATATTTTATGTGCCCTTGAAAATAATGTGTACCCTGCAGTCGTTGGGTATAATGTCCCATAAATGCCAAGTGTGTCAAGGTGGTTGTGTTGTTCAGCTCTCCTATATTCTTAATGATTTGGGGGGGTCTAGTTGTTGGGGGCATTAAAATCTTTAATTATAATTCTGCATTATCTATTTCTCTCTTTAATTCTGTCAGTTTTTGTTTAATGTATTTTGAAACTCTGATTCAGATACACACACATAATTGTAATGTCTTTCTGATGAATTGACCCTCTTATCATGGTGAAATAACTACTCATTATCTCTGGCAACACTCCTTGTCTTGAAGTCTATTTTGGTCTGATATTAATGCAGTAATTCCAGTTTTCATATGCTTACTATTTTCATGGTATATCTTTTTCCATTTTTAAAATTTAAACCTATCAGTGTCTTTATATTTGAATGACATCTCTGTTCTAGACATTATACTGTAATATGTTCTAGTTATCTATTGCTATGTAGCAAACTACTACAAATCTTAGATGCTTAACTTAAGAACCATTTTATCTCGCAGGATTGTTTGGGCAGGACTTGGCTGAGCAGTTCTGTTCCTTTGTGTTGGGTTATTCACTTGGCTGCATCCATTTGAACTGAGCTGGAAGGTCCAAGAAGGTCTCACTTACTTACCTGGTGCCTCAGTATTTCTCCAAGTGGCTAGTTCAGGCTTTATCATGGTTTGGTGTCCTCAGGGTATTTGAACTTCTTACATGATGGCTGGCTTCTAAGAGGGAATGTCATCAAAACGGTTATTCTGAGTTTTTGTGTCCCTTTTTGTTCCTTGTTAACAGAAACTTAATATTTGTTCAGGTAATTTATTTTCAGTCCTGGTATCCTTTAGGGGAGGCTGTGCCCTTCTCTATTCCTAGAAGATGGAAATAGATGTTTAATTATCCAATGATGATAAATCTGTACCTCTTGCCAGGGACTGGTTTAGAAATGGGCCTGTGACATAATTCTGGATGAGGTTTTAGGTAAAGTCAGAAGATGGGCTTCTGGGAGAGTGTTCCTCAGGCCTCAAAAAGGGACACAACAGAGGAATGTCCTTCTCTGATGCTGGATATTATTATCTGCATATGACACCTGGAACTGCATGGCCATGTTGCAACCACGGAGGAAGGATATAAAAGGACAAGCCAACATGCTGAGATGGCCTAAGAGAAATATGGAAAAAGTCTGGGTCCTTGATGATATTACTGAGACACTAAATCAATCAACCCTGGAACCACAAGATTTCCCCCTCCCCCAGTTTTACTGAGATATAATTGACATATAACATTGTATTCGTTTAAGGCATACAACATAATGATTTTTTATATGTACATATTGTAAAATTATTACTGCAATATGATAGTTTAACATCCGTCACCTCACATAGTTACAAACATTTTTTTTCTTATGATGAGAACTTTTAAGATTTCTTTTCTTAGCAATTTTCAAATATACAATACAATACTGTTAATTATAGTCACCAGGCTCTACATGGCATCCCCAGAACTTATTTTTCTTATAACTGGAAGCTTACACCTTTTGACCACCTTCACCTATTTCTCCCACTCCCTCCCACCATCTCTGGCAACCACCAATCTGTTCTCTGTCTCTCTGAGTTCAGTTTTTTTAGGTTCCACATATAAGTGAGATTATCATATAGTATTTGTCTTTCTCTCTGGCTTATTTCACTTAGCATACTGCTTTGAAGGTCCATCCATGTTGTCACAAATGGAAGAGCCATGAGATTTTTTTTTAGATTTTTGCCCTTCTGTTTTGTAAAATAAATTTTATTTGCAGCCTAAAGCATTCTGAAGGATATGAGGAAGAGGTTAAAATACAGGTGATACTGGACCCAGAGTTACTAATCCTCTATTAAGAAATACTATATTTTTATGATTGGTTATTGGAGGGAAGATGTTTAATACATTTAAATCCCCAGTACAAGTTAAAAAGCACAGCAAAACACACAGTATGAATTTAAATTTGTACTTAATAAATAAAATTAAAAACCAAAGAAACAAAATTACGTTTTTTCCTCCAAACAGCATCATTACTGTGGAACTGCTGCCGGCAACAGAACCAATGTTGCATAGAGTTGGAGGTAAAAGTCATGTTGTCAGAAAAGATTATCTTGAAGTTAAAATCATGGTGACTAAGATCACGTCTTTCAGCATTTCAATCAAATCAAAGATTTGGGTTTAAAAAATCCATAACTGGTTTGTAAAGATAGGATATAGAAGCAAAACCTAAAATAAGCTCCAAGTGAGTAGATCTTAGTAGAGTGCAGTCATGTTTATCACAACTAGTACTGTGTCTTAGTCACAAATATTTCTATTTATTGACAGTCATAAGACCATAATTGTTTTAATTTTAATAAGTTTCACGAAAAGTCTGTTTAGATTCACTCACTTTTTTTTTTTTGGCTTTTACAGAGAGAAATGTTTAAGATATTGGGACCAAACATGATTTTGCCCACTTTTTATCTTGCCTTGTGAAGTAAGGATATAAATTAAAAGCATCTTTCACCTACTATCATCATTATTTATTTTATTTTATTTTTTATTTTTATTTTATTTTTTATTTTTTTGCGGTACGCGGGCCTCAGTGTTGTGGCCTCTCCTGTTGTGGAACACAGGCTCCGGACGCGCAGGCTCAGTGGCCATGGCTCACGGGCCCAGCCGCTCCGCGGCATGTGGGATCCTCCCGGACCGGGGCACGAACCCGTGTCCACTGCATCAGAAGGCGGACTCCCAACCACTGCGCCAGCAGGGAAGCCCATCATTATTTATTTTAAAAAATGAAATTTAACACTCCAAAAGTATATAATCTTGGAATTTCTAAAAGATTACATTTTGCTTTAAAAAATCACATTAACTTAGCTTTTTGTTCATATATTTATCACAGACAGCTGAAGCTTCTTTGTGGACTGGTATGAGCCTGCAGACGGGCATGTAGAAACCATTGATTTCAATTATTTTCTCCCAAATCTATCATAAACTGGAAAATGTTTACCTCAACCTTCTACAGTTAAAAGTAGCTTTTGTGCTTCTTCATTCAGTGACTATTTATTGTGTCTGTGACATGCAAGACTTCGTGGCGGCCACTACGGAGAACCCCAAAACATGTAAGACCTAGCCCCTGATCTTTAGCTGCTGATGCCTTGGCTGAGCCATAAGACATGTCACAGAATCAGGTGAATCTTGTGTTCTCTGCACCAAGTATTTTATACTTATTAAAGTGTAAATGCCAGTAGTTTTGGGGGGTTTTGTTTGTTTGTTTTTGTTTTTAGTTCTAGCTTAATTTCTTTCAAGTCTCAACCTTGTATGTCTTTACTAATAGGCAGCAAAACAGTTAAAAATGTAGCTTTTGCTAGTGCTAGGAAACCAGAAATGTAGTGGTATAAGGGGTGAAGCTAATCAAAGGCCATAAAGGGACCATTACAGGAGAGTGTGAAGATTGCACCGTCCTGTGAATGGGATCCCAGCCACAGAGGGACTCTCACCTTCAGGGTCCGTTCTTTCCAGCTTCTTACAGAGACCTCTCTCTAGCTCTCTTTGAGCAAATGGCTGGGGAAGCACCCCATTATTTCTGTGCTGTTTGATTTGTCTAACCCTCAGAACTCTCTTCTAAGAATGTCTGAATTTGATCAGGACCATAAGATGATTATGTTCTCACTACAAGTGGATTGTGAACTAAATGTATCAGGTTGGCTGCCAAGATCAATAGCCTTCCCTCTTTTTTCTTTTTCCTTTTTTTTTTTTTTAAACAAAGTTCCCTTCGCTTCTTACAGAGACCTCTCTCTAGCTCTCTTTGAGCAAATGGCTGGGGAAGCACCCCATTATTTCTGTGCTGTTTGATTTGTCTAACCCTCAGAACTCTCTTCTAAGAATGTCTGAATTTGATCAGGACCATAAGATGATTATGTTCTCACTACAAGTGGATTGTGAACTAAATGTATCAGGTTGGCTGCCAAGATCAATAGCCTTCCCTCTTTTTTCTTTTTCCTTTTTTTTTTTTTTTAAACAAAGTTCCCTTCAGCAGAGGCCATTAGCAGACACTCTATCCATAACTCAGCGCAGAGTCCTCATACAGCATTTTCTGGTCTTGTTTAGTGGGCAAAATTAGCTCCAACCCCTTGCTAACTTGGCTCAAGGAGAAACAACTCTTGTTTCTGAAGGATACGCTCAGCAGTATTTGAGAGTTATTGAAAGGATCAGCTAAGGGGAAGAGTGTTTGAAAAACAAAACTAAATAGTGATTTCCCCCAACGCACACCCAAGGCACCTCTACGTTATGTTCAAGCTTTTCTTTCTACTACCAAACAGATCAACACAGGTAAGCAGAAAAAATCTAATAGTTCTGTCACAATTTCACACATCAGGACTCTTTGAAAGCCAATCTATTTTGGTAAAATCCCAACTTTTTTCTTTTCTGTGAGCTTGTTTTATAATAAATAAACATTTAAAACACTTTCCAAAGTGCTTCTCCCCAAGTATCTTTTCTAAATGGTATATCAGGTCCCAACTGGCTAATTGGCAATGCTAACTCCCACTTTATTTAACAGGCAAGGCTAGGTATTATTGAAGCCCTGATGGACTAATTGGGGTCACTTAAGGAAAACACCCAAGAAATGGGCTTCTTCTTACATATACTCAGTGTGATTTTGAAACACCACTGTCAGAAAATACAACCAATCCCTGAAACTTTTTTTCCCCTGGGTTAGCAGAGTCCGAGACAATTGATGACATTACATTGGTCGTTCATTTTAGATTCGTGGAGCCCACAAAAATCAATAGTTTTCCATTATCAGGTCCAGCTGGGTCACTAGTCTGTCAATGAGCTGTTACAATTGCTGTACAGGGGTGAGCCTGACCAGTCAATTGCTGCTGACAAGAGGAAAACATGCTGACAGCCACGGGAACAAGTCAGAACACAGATTTGCACTTCAGTTTGCCATCCGAAGAGACTCAGAGCAAGGCCATTTGCAAGACGTAGGGCACACTCCGTGGGAGACCTGGGGGAGGGGCTACCCCCTGGTTTTATAGCACAAGTGCCTAAGGGCCTGTCCTGGCTCCAGCCAATCATCTCCAGTAGAGACTACCTGTAGTCACTGCCTGTGTTAGTAAGAGGGCACAGACCAGCCAGAACTGTTCCTAAACACTATCTTCTATCCCACATTGTACCCAGAGCAAGCGTGGGAGGAAGGAACTCTACTTTTACTACCACTGAGTCAGATGTAACCATACATATACCGGGGAATATAAAAACTTAAGAGGAAGTAAATGGCCAAAGGCACCAAATACGAACCAATATGACTAAATGTGTTGCAAATAAATATTGACCGAAGGACAGAAGATCCCCCGACGTTGGTATGTAGGCTATTCCCGTGTCGCCTCATTATTTATATCATTATGTATACTTTGACCTCAACTTGAGATATTTTACTGAACCAAGCGTCTCTCTCATTGGTGTTTCATCCACACCACTCTGTCTGATGCAGTGGGCAGCCAGGGGAACTGAGTTCTAGTCTTGCCCTGCCCATAATTAGGAAGTGGTGGGATAGAGCAGTCAGCTTGGACAAGTATCTGAACTGCCCCACATTAATAAAATGGAGACGTGCTTGCCTCACCTACTCTGTAACAAGGTTGTCATGAGATTTCAAAACCAGATCAATTTAGAGTAAGCTCTGCCCAAGTAAGTGACTGTGAATGGCTGTGTGTGTGTGTTTGTGTGTGTGACTCTCGATCTCTAGAAGCTATCCATGCAGCAAGTTTGGAAACAACTGAAAGAAGTCCTTCTTTCTCCAGAATAATTCATTTTTGGTCTAGATTGAATGCTTTCCTTCTTTAGATGAATCCATGAATAATCCATCATGTATTCCATCGTGAAAGAAAGCCAGAAGTCAGAGGACAGCTCTGAAGTCTTAGTGGGTTTTGTGGCTCTCCCTAGTTTGTAGAGAAGAGGATTGAGATGCCAGCAGAGCAGACACACACTGTCTGGGTTCCTGCATGCTGAGGGGCTTCCAAAGCAACATGAATCTGTGCAGTGCTCTGGTCTCCTCACCCTGGTTTTGTTTCAGACATCAAACTTATGAGCTCAAAAGATAAATATTTTGAATTTGTTTCAATATTATGATTTGCAATGTTTCACTTTTATTAACATCTTTCATATATTAAATTCTAGCCTTTATAAAAATGCCTCCAGATTTGGGTTTGATTCTTTGGGAAGTCAACATTCACTTGTTTTCCATCATCAAACAAAACTGATAATCAACTGTATTACTGGAAGCCAACTAGCTAGGGTTTTTCCCTTTCTTTTTTTTATTACACCACCAAAAAAATCATTTTCTTTAAATGAGAAAAAAAAAAGTAGTTTTTAACAAGAGCAAATTTGCTCGTAATTAGATGAACCAGTCTTATGTCTTCCAGCACTTGGAAGCATGAAATTCATCAGAACTCTCATAGCATTAATTAAAAAGAATTTATGTTTTTTTAATAAAATGCTTCATGTTTTAGCTCCTTTATCCCTCCACCAAATGTGATTATGTGGGGGCTGAAGGGAATTCAGGTTAATATGTTGACACACTTAACAATGCAGGGTCATGTTGCACAATACGCTTCACTGGTTTAGTTCAGTACACCCCCTGACAGGGCCTAATCATCCCCTGCCCTAAAGGCAAAGGGAAAGAGAGGATTTTAATTACTGCTCTGTATGCAAGTTTGCCAGCATTAAATTGAGACATAATTAGGGCTCTGAATTTTAATAATTGTCCTAGCTAATTGGGCAGACAAGTATGTTATGCAGCACGGTGTGATTAGATAATTAGTATTTCCAAATGACAAAACTGGGCTCTTGATTACAAATTCTACATGAAGGGGGAAAAAGGTAGCAAGCAGATCTTTACAATTCTATTAAGGGAGAGTTTAGCTATGTTGGTAATTTAAAGTCCATTAGGAAGCAACATTTCATTCTTAGAGCCGGGGGTCTGGGACAAGGGCCTCTGTCCAACTCTGGCTCCTACTTAAGTCTTCTCCCCAAGGAGCCCTGCTTTCCCTGGGGTCTGCTGCATCCACCCTTCCCTCCACCTCCACCCCAAACTTAGCAGTCATCACTGACCTTGGGTAAGGTCCCTTTGGCTAGACACCAGATGGGAGGTGATAACTCTGAAAAAGAAATCACAGAATGTAGGAAGGGTAGAACAGAGAAAGGGTAATCTACCCAGGTTGGGTATAAGTATCTATAATGTCTTTCCTTTGCAAAGAGCTGTTCTTTCATTCTTCTCCCAGAATTCAGCACTCTCATTTTATCATCAGCTCCATTAAAATCATTTTGGTGGAAAATCTTAAATCAAAATCTTAAATTTTTGAGGTATTATATTATTGGGGTGAAGAACATGGGCATTGGATTTGAGACCTGGCTTTGAGATCATCACTTACTAGAAGTGTGACCTTGGATAAATTACTTAATCTTGCCAAATCTCAGTTTTCTTATTGGTAAAATGAAGAACCTTCCCCCATAAGTTTGTTGATAGGATTAAATAAGATAATGCATACAATTTAAAGCACAGTGCCTGGAATGAAGTAAGTGCTTAATAAATATTAGCTTAAATCAATGACTTTGGAAGGTACAAGGTGAAGGTTCTGGGTCTGGCTCTTTGCTATCCTGGTACTCAAATGAGGCAAGGGTCCCCAGCCCGTTTGTTTTCTGAGAGAAAAATGCAGTGCCCCATTTATGCTGGGGAAGGTCCAATTGCAACAGCTGCCTCTACAACTCGAATACCTGGCAAGATTTTCTTTCTCTCCATTCTTCAGAGGTTGGCATTGCAGACAAGCCCCGCCATGCAAAAATCATGGGGGCAGTTAACCTAAGAAGAATGTAGTGTAAACTCTGCATCTTACTCTGCCTTGTGACTCATTCTCCACAAATGTCACCTTATTGCCCACAGAGGCATATTTCTATCTGCTAAACTTTTCTCACAACAATCAGTAGGCTGGGCTCTAGAGCTGTTTTTCAGGCAAAAGAACTATTCATTGGATGCAAACCAGAATCCTTAAAAATGATTGATAGGTGGTTGGTGGATAACAGTGTGATGATAGTTTGTTAGGGGAAACTTGGAAGTTCTGGATGTATATTCATGTACAGTCACTGAGGATGACCATAGGAAAATAACAATGTCTCCATGGCTTGGTCAAGACAGCCTACCAGACTGAATGAGAATTTCTTATGACTTTCTCAGAACTCTGTGCCATCTCGTTTATGAATGATGGAAGCGTTCTGGTGAGATTCCAATTCAGAATGCAGAGTTCTCTCCATGGGTAAACTTTATTATATCATCCTGGCATAATCTCTGCAGTATATAACACCTAAATAGCAGAGAGAGGAGGGCAACACCCTGAGAACTGAGGAAAAGAGACAAGTATAGAATGCAAACATTCTGCTAGAAGCTTAGAAGCAAAGAGTAAGACATTATTTTCCAGGCTAGGACTGAAGACATAGAAAGAGTGCGTAATCCTGTCTGATCTGTATTTCACGGTAAGGAACCGTCTCCTCTTGGATCTGCGAGTCTCCCTGTTGCTCACGGGGACATTGCTCCCCGGTCACAGGAGAGGCCATGAGAGCTGGCACAGAGCTCTCGCCCTCACTGCACTTCCCAGATGCCAAGAGGAAACAACACCCTTGTGGAAGGGTGGGAGAAGTAACAATTGTCCAAAGGACTTTCCCCGCCCCCCACCCCCGTGCTGGAGCTTCTTTCCCGTTCTTTTTGAAGAAAAGCGTGTATGACTGATCGCTCAACACCCTGTTGGTTCTGATTGCAGAAAACACACCTTATAAATATATGATAACCATCCTGTAATAGAGAGTGTGACAATTTACTTCACAGTGCGTTTCGGGCTGCTAATTGATCGTTTCAGTCCAGGGACGATTTGGAATAAATTATAGCCATCAAAAGGATATCACTGCTCATTTTCGTGGGAGGATGTCCACGTCCCTTCGCGTTGGTGAGAGAGCCGATTGCACCCGGCAGGCAGAGAGGGCCGGAGGGGCGGGGCGGGGAGCTGGACGGGTTGGGGCCGGCGGGGCCGGGGGGCGGGGCCGGTGGGACGGGGCGGGGCCGGAGGGCGGGGCCGGCGGCGGCGCGCACGCGGCGGCTGCAGGTCCGCGGTCGGACGGTAGAGGCCTCCCTTCCGAGCGCGGTTGCCACCCGCTGGGGCTCCGCTCTCCCTGCTCGAGCCCGCGCGTCCTTCCCGGCGAGGTCCCTGCGCGGCGCGTCCAGGCCCAGTGTGAGTATTCCCCACGCGCTCCCCTCCTCCCGCAGGCGACAGCGCCTGTTCGTTTGAAGTGAGAGTCTCCGTCGGGCAGAGGGCCCTGCTCGAGGGCGGGGCTGCTCGCGTGAGCGGGATCTCACCTCCCGCTGGAGGCTTCCTCTCAGCGGGACTTCCCCGCGGGAGCGGACGCCGTAACGCGGACCGCCGCTCTCTGATCTCCGGCAGCGGGAGTAGCGAGGCGGGGAGGCGCCGCGGCGCCGTCGGGGTTTTGTTTGCAGTTGGGGCCCGCAGCTCCGGTAGGTCTGGTTCTCACGCCGCAACTGCGGAGGGGCGCGGGCGGACCGTCGCAGCCTCTGAGGGAGCCTCGCCCACTGGCCCCCCGAGGAGAGGGCGGGCCGGGCCGGTTGGCGCCGCGAGGGGATGTCGGGGTCTCGAGGACGGCGGGTTACGCGCCGTGGAAGGCGGCGAGAGCGCGGCCTAAAAGCCCTGCGAGGGACGCCGGCGGGAGTGTTCGGCCGAGGCCACTCCAAGCGAACCGGCCCCGGACCCCGCTCCATCGGGTCGGCTTCCCCAGCCGCCTCGGAGGCCGCCGCGCCCTCGCTTCCATTTTATTTCCCTCAAGGTGTGTGCCGTCGTGTGGTGGTCACGGAGAAGAGAAACCTATCCGTGGATGGGATTCGACTTTGAAAAAACAGTATTTTCCTCCTCCTGTCGCGGGCACTTGCCAGTCTGGCCTTCCTCCCCCGCCCACGAGACTTCCAGGCAACTTTCATTCTCTTCCTAAGTTAGAGCCTGAGGAGGATTGAGGCCCTTCGCCCACACTTAGCAGACCCCCCCCATCCGTGTGCTTGAAGTCAGACTTCGCATGGTGTTCTTCGTTTTTTAGTCTTGTGTCATGCTAATAAATTATGTCAATCTAGGGCACGGATGTTTCCTTGCAGGCGATTTTGACAGCAATCATCATACCAAGCTATTATGAAGTGTGATGTCAGTCTGGAGGACGGATAATATATAAGCCAGTTCTTGACACGCTATCTTACAAGGAAACATCTGAGACCATCAGTAAGAGGCATTTTAATTCACACACCAAAAATATTTTGTGTTTTGGTTGACGTCTTTCAAAATGCTGAAAGAGGTAGTAGCATTTATCATTTTGTAGGTATTTATCAAGGTACGCACAAAAGTCCCCATAGGAGGGGGAAGGGTTTTGTCTTAGTCCTGTTCTATCACATAAACCAAGGAACAAAGGTGTTATATGTGATGCCAAATAAAAAGTACTTGTAAGCCAGTGATAGAGCTCTATTTATGAGAACAAACATCTTCTAAAACTGGAATAATTGGAAAAGTGAGGTAACTGGTTATGTTTATGCTTCTGTTGTGAAAGATAATCGTCTGCTAGCTTAAATGAGAAACCTTATGCTTTTAGCATAAGTGCTGGATGTGTGAAATGATCCATTTAGCTCAGGTATGGAAATCAGGTAAATTTTCTGTAAAACTCTGGTCTTAATGGTTACTACTTACTCAAGGGTATTAAAGACTTTGATTATATCAGGAGTCACATGAAACAAGTGATTAGGTTCAAAAGTATGGCTAGGGTCCTAATGACTGAATTCTGAAATGTAAAGTGATCCCAACCTAAGCAGACACTTTAGGCTTGATATTATATAATAGTCAGAAGTTGTATTTACATGGACCAAATCCCGTGGTAGTTAGTTTTACAATGAACTGTGCATGTGTTCACCCAAGGTACAGTTTTCTTTTCCTCCAGTCATTAATTCAATAACTATTTATTCATTATCTGTTACAGGTCCACTTCACTTTGCCATTGAACATGAGCCCTATAGGCATATAATACATAATTGTTGAAATGTAACTAAAATGTGGAAAATATATCTTCTTCTGGCTCAAGGAATATTATTATAAAAGAGTTAAAAACTGTGGCCTTTCATTTATACAAACGGAAAATTGTATTGACTTCTCTCAAGTAGTAAGGTTAGGGAAGAAAAATTAGAAATCAGAAAGTTTTCTCCAGCCTATGACCTAGTCACAGTACCATATTTTTTTCTCCTTAAGACTTTCAAAGCAAAGTTTAAAGGACCTGCATGATTGAATGGGTTTATGATGTCCTTTTAATAATTTTAGAATATAAAGTTTTCCTTAAAAGGTCTTGCTTCTTATATGGTGTGCTAGACTGGCTGGTGTTATGTGAGTGAAGCACTATAATTTTAGTTAAAATCAAAACCACATACCCCTTTTTTTCCCCAACCTGAAGTAAGAATTGCCTACAATTAAGAAGACAAACACATTTCAAGTAGTTACAAGTACACCTGTTTAAAATTCATTTTCATTGGCTTGATAAACAGAGAAAAGCATCCAAGATGTTTATCTCAATTATTTGTAGTTTCATCCTAAACAATGCCTAGGTCCTTGAATATCAAGACATTTTTGTATGACATCTATAAGATGCACCTAAAGAGTGTAAAATGTTGTGAAGTGCAATAATGGAAGATGTTAAGAATAATTTTATCCTTAACCCTAATATTGTGCTGTAGGGCTGTAACTAAGTAACCAAGATATGACTATAAACTAATATAGTCCACTGTATCAGAACTTACATTTTAGTGTCCTATCCAGCTAGTCATCTTGGAAGTCTGTCACTTATTGCAGTGATGCTTCCATTGCTGCCATTGTTCAAACCTGTTTTGAAGCTCTTCATTTGGGCACTCTTCAGAACCCACAGCACATCTTGTTAAAAAGCCTTGGAGGCGGTAAGTCATCTTCCTTTAAAGACCTTCTGTGCCCTGAAGAGTTAGGTGGGTGACCAAGTCAGGTAATGTAATTTGGGGGTCAAAACAATTGGAAAGACTATTAGATGTCTTTCTTGAGTAGCTTTTAAACTAGTTCTAAAATCATTATACAAGAATAGTTTGAACATTGGCAGCACCATTGGAGTAAAAGTAGCTGCCAAGGGAAAACTCTTAAGAAAAGTGTGCATTTGGAGCTTGTAGAGTCTCTTTGATTATCAATGAATTATTAATTTAACAATCATATACATCTCTAGTACATTGGTATGCAGTATAGAGACATCTTACTTCAGAAAACTATATTGTCAAGAATTTGGTTGATTTGGATTTTATGGGAGTTCAGTTTTGCTGCTATGATAACAAAAGCTGTTAAGTTCTAGAATATGGGCTTGGGTAGGAAAAATCCAAGATGTCATGGGCTAAAATCAGGATTGCCATATATAGTTCTATAGATTTGGTGCTCCACATTCCTTGAAATACAAAGGAATCATACTCAATTAAGAAATCAAACTTAACCTGTACTCTGTTTAATGAGCAAGGCATTCACCATTATCAAAAAAACTCAGTGATCCTTCAACTGTAGGTGAAGTCTAACTTGTGAAATAAAACATTCGTCATTTTTAGTAGGTGGTTGTGAATAGAGACCCCGAAGTATATATGTAATGGAACTACTGTGTACTGCTGTAAGCTAACAATATGCTATATGCTGTGCAAAATACAGAATTATTAAACTCCCTCCTCAGTGAATTTAAACTCTTATGATATTCAAGACCAGAATACGGGAGATGGGGTAGAAGGACACTCAAGGTAAAGAGAGAGGGAGATGGAAAGAGGTAGGTCATGGGACTTTTGAATCATAATTAGTTGAATTCATCTAAGAGAAGAGTTTAGAAATAGTTTCCAAAAACCACCAGCAAATAATTTAAAATCTGAGGGAATAATTCAAATTGAACTCCAGCTGAGACTATATGGAGAACCAAGAAAAGCAGAAAGAATGTAATTAGCTGAGTAGGAATTTTTCTAAGAATTCAGGTCTAATACCTTTAGTATTATATAGAGGGCCACAGGATCATTAGTGATTAGCAGGGATCCAGACTATAATGATCAGGAGAGATCAAGGCCAGAGGACAAAGATGAAAGAGGCTTCCTGCTTAAACTGAATGTTGCAAATGCTGATGCACTTACAGAGGGAAGGTCAGCTAGCAGACAAAGAAATAGGGCAACAGTCCCAAATCATCAAATATATTCCTCTCTTTCACCCCACAGTTAGATTGGATATGGAGATTAACCAAGTTTGAGCTGAGATGAAAAGAATATCCTTATTTCAGCCATTTATAAGATCTGGAACTTTGAGTTTTGTCAGCTTTAATGAGTTTGATTATTGCTCAGAAATTAGGGAGGGGGACCCGCTGGGCCCAGGATATCAGAGTTACATACCCAACTAAAAGGTCAGTGAACAAGGTGGACAGATCCAATTCCAGGTCTTTTCTGGGGAAAAGACTGTTTGTCTGTTAGCAGATAAAACGGCTCCTCAATTATATGTTTCAAGTATAAGGAAGTATCAGGTACCTAGCACATCCTCAATAAATAATGACAATTGTGGAAAAACAAGTAGCAGTGATGTTGGCCTTTCTTTTGGAATGGGTAGCCCAACCATTGCACCTGCTCATATTCTATAGATTTAAGAACCATCCAAATATTTCTTAATTTGAATCTAAATATTAAATTTTGTATATAGTGTTTATAGCTTCAGGATTGGGGTGGGGGAACTCTTCCTATGGCCAGGTAGTTATAATAGAAGTCTGGTTGGTATAGCTTGAGGCCCATCTCTTTCAGATAGAGAGGTTCCTGGTTTTGGATTTTCAGAATTCACACGTGGATCCAGAATATAGAAACGGCAGGAAATTGCCCTGAAACTGGGAAAGTATTCTTGACTAGGAGTGGGGACTAGGTTTATCATGTACCAATTGTGTTACTTGAAGCAAATTTTAGTTTTCTCATAGGCAAAATGTGTATAATACATTTACTTCAAGGGGTAGTTTTGAGCCTTGTCTGAGATGAAATAAATGGAAGGACTTGGTTTATTTAGTGCTGTGCATGTGCAAGCTTTTGTGTGCCACAACATGGGTTTTGTAGGTGAAGGTAAGGGTTGTAGCCCTTGAGCTGTCAGATATTTAAACCAAAATATAAATGAAGATGGAAATTTATCTTTGGGAATTTAGGAGAATAGACTAGTTTTCACATGGATACTAGAGACAAGTCATCATATAGTCATTATTCTCCCTTTCTCAAATTCATAGGAAGTACCCTGTTACCATTGCAAGAATTTTTTTTTTAATGTTTCCTTAAGACCTGTGGGAAATAAACCTGTTAGGTTGCTTAATACTATCAGGTCCAGGTCTTTAGCATTGGCAATGAAGGCACAATCTCCATGTGGGGAAAAGTAGCCAGGCTTCCAGGCCTTGATTCTTGTACTCTCAGAAGTTCTTATCTTAGAGATTTTATTAATCCCCATTGCCACCTACATGTCTTGGAACAAGAAGCTAGATGGAGTTCCACATATTGGCTTAATTGGTCAGCTGTGAACTTTTTTTTTTTGCAGTTGTTATTCTTCCCACAGCAACAACCCATTTTTGCTGCAGAGACTGCAAGACGTCCCAGCCCTTGCAGGCCATTAAAAAAATTAACACTTATATCTTTCATTTTCCCCTACTTTCATCTGTGTATTTAAAAGGTAGAGGCTGCTTGAGGCAGGGTAATCCACCTCTCTATCTCAGAGAAACACCAGTACAGATACAGACAGTGGTGTTATTGGCTCCCACCAACAGGGGGCATGGTTCCTAGAGAGGAGGGGAGAATGGAAGGGGTGGTCTGGGATGTATACACTCAGCCTTTCTTCCGTTGAGTTTCAGAGGCTATCCTACTGAAGAGGAAAACAGTGCCCTTGTCTTAAGTCATGGTTAGAGGATATTTTCTAGAGGTTTGTTGAGTGTCCTCCACACAGTAACACTTCATAAATTCACATTGTGTGAGACAGACTGTATTTGAGCCAGTACAATGTGTTGGCTAAGGAGAAGGGGCATTTGATTCAGACAGTCTGTGTTTGAATATCAGATCTGCTACTTACTTGCTGATTGGCTTGGGCAAGTTTCTTAATCCTCTGAGCCCCAGTTTATCTGCAAAATGGCAATAATAACAGTGTCTACTTTTCAGGATTGTTGTGCGTGAGGGTGCTCAACAAACGGAAGCTATATTATTAGGCTCTGGAGAGTGAGCGAGGAATATAAAGAAATACAGGGCAAATTCCCCTCTTAAGGGAGCTTACTGTACGGTTGGAAGGGACTGAATAAATGAAAACTGACATAATAGTACAGGGCAGAGAATAGGAGTGCCAAGTAAGAGCTGCAGATAATGAAGGGTTTCAGCAGTCTGCCAAGGACTAGGATGGTAGTGAAAGATTTCAAGATAGAGGTGGGAATTTCTCTCTGGGATTTGCAGGCTGGGTGGGATTCAGATATTTATACTGGAGTTGAGAAGGCATTCCAGATGGCAAGGAGAAGGAGTGATTAGAATACACAGTACAGCAGGGGTGAGAGTATGCCAAATGGAAAGTAATCCAGTTTTTAAGTCAGATAGGTAAGCGTAAGAATCCTGTCTCTGCTGTGAGATCTTGGTTGGACAAGTACCTTAATTTCTTTTTTTTTTTTTTTTTTCCCTCGGTACGCGGGCCTCTCACTGTTGTGGCCTCTCCCGTTG
Organism: Physeter macrocephalus; assembly: GCF_002837175.3. Classification (NCBI taxonomy): domain Eukaryota; kingdom Metazoa; phylum Chordata; class Mammalia; order Artiodactyla; family Physeteridae; genus Physeter; species Physeter macrocephalus. Next base: position 104,084,714 of record NC_041217.1, read on the forward strand.
CGGAGCACAGGCTCTGGATGCGCAGGCTCAGCGGCCATGGCTTACGGGCCCAGCCGCTCCGCGGCATGTGGGATCTTCCCGGACCGGAGCATGAACTCGTGTCCCCTGCATCGGCAGGCGGACTCTCAACCACTGCGCCACCAGGGAAGCCCCCTTAATTTCTTTAGTCTCAGTTTCTACAGCCCTAAAATGGGTATAATCATATCTCATGAAATTGAAGGGAAATGAGATAATGTTTGTAATGCCTAACATGGTGCCTGGCACCTCACAAGTGTTCAATAAAATGAAGATAATTCATGTGGTGTTTTCAGGGGACAGTGGGGGAGCTGTCTTCCTGAAGAGCTGTCTTGCCTGGTATAGGCTAGTAGTGTAAAACAAACCAGAAACAGCCAGTTAGTGCCTAAAGGGGGAGTGGAGAGGAGGCTTAAAGGCCAGTTTAAGGAGCTGGGTGGGGCTGTTACAAGCTATCAGAGCTATCAAGGTTTTTGAGTAAAGCGGGGGTTTAAGAGAAATTAATCTCAAGGCACTGGCAGGCTGTTTTGGAGGAAGGAAGAAACTCACTCTGGCATGTGTAAACTGATAAGGGTCTAGATTAGGATAGTGGCAAGGTTACCAGACCTGGTTGATGTGGTCTCTTTAAAGTTCTTTTTATAAAAAGAGCTTAGGGCTCAGCAGTGTGGAGTGATGGAATGTTTTGTTTTGTTTGTAGACTCCTTAATATTTAGTGTCAGTTGTCCAGAATAAAATTAGTATAGATCCACAACTTTGGAAAATAGAACTCACTCAATATCCAGGGACTATAAAAGGTGGCAAGTAATTTTAATGCTAAATAAACCCTAGAACTTGCTTCAGCTTATAAAATAGCCCCCTTTAAAACTCCTTTCCCTTTCCTGTTAATGCACACGAGTGTGTGCCTATCACTGGTTTTCTGGAAGGCACGGTATAGATCATTTATAATTGTTTGGAGTTTGAGGTTATGATTGTTAGTACCAAGTGGCATTGGGTCAAATGGGGAGGATGCTGCCAGCAAAGTGGTAATTTGATGACTTTATTTATTTGGTGACAGTGTGATTTGGATGAGAAAATACTGTCTTCTCCCTGGGGTTTAGAAGTGATTTAATTAAAAACACAAACCTAGGAAATGGTTTTGGATACTAGGGAATTCATTTATAGTCTCTCATTCTCTCCTCACCACTCATTTTTCTGTCCCTAGTAGTATTGAAATGGGAGAATACATGGTAGATAATTGTATTTCTAAAGAAAGTCACACTGATTATATGGACACCAGTTTTTAAAATGTGAGGAAACTGAAACTGCCTATTGTTCAGCGGTGGGCCTTAAACATATTAAGTAGGAAAGGGTAACTGACCTACTGCTGATTTCCTGAATTTTGCTGTTCTCTCATTTGGCTATAAGGGTGACGTGGTGCTGATAGCTTTGGGGTATCTGGGGTGTCTCAATAGTTAATTGTGGCTACCTCTGCCTGCCTCAGAAGGAGGGTACATGAGTACGGGGACTGTGTGCAGTGGTTGACCAACACAGGAAGGAGCTCAGTGACACAGGGAAAGGCAGGCCCTGTGAGGTTAGAGGCAAAGCAAACTGTCCTGTTGCTTCTGAGCAGAGGCAAGGAATGTATTTCATTTCTCATCTCCTGAGTTTATTGAAATCATCTGCTGGGGTGGGAGGGGGCAGAAAGAAAGCATGATGTTGTAAAGCTGATTAAGATGCCAGCAAGCAGATTATATCCGGCTCTTGACACTCCTCTTCACTCCAGCCTAGAAACAGAAGACTGCATAAGAAACCTGTTTCATGAGAAGGAAGGGGAGAAAGCAAAAGACATCTCCCTACTTTTTAATGAAAGATTTTTTGAGTATATATTCATTTTGGATATCTGGTGTCCATTCTACCCTAAGAGACCATCCAAAGTAGCTCCTGGCTGAAACCCTGGCTAGGAGAGGTTCAGACCAGGGACAGGTGGCATTGGGCAGAGGGTCTTCAGGGTACTCTTGGCATTGATTTGCTGAAAAGAGCCTCATCAGAGACCAGGTCTCCCCTCCTGCATGGGTGGCAGACATTAGGCTTTGGAGAGGGCCTCCATGCAGATTTCAGCTTTGCCCCTCCTCCAAACCCTCTGCCTTCTGCTCCTGCGGTGGGACCGCTCTCTCCCTCTTCCCCCTTTTTTCAATTAAATGAATTAATTACCAGGCATTTAACTTTTTGCCAGACTCTTTTATTATGCCCAGAGTTGTTGCTGAGCGGCAGAGCAAGTAATAACATTCCCAGTGAGGGGCAAATCCTGTTAATGAACAAATTAAAGTTCAAACAGTGATCCAAGTTCACAACCTCTCTGTGGCTCTTCTCTTTAATAAGAGTTATACATGTTACTTTCCTCTCTCTTTTCTCCCTTTTATTACTTTTTAAGCTTTTCATCAACACTGCTGGGGCATATTTGAGGCTCCCAACCTTTCAGCCCTGACAAGGACTCGAGCAGTTATAATCCCATCTTAATTTGGCAACTTTTGTAAAACACATAAAGGGCCCAGAGTCACCTTTGGTCGCCAGGGCCCCGGGTGACCCTCTAGCTTCCACCCGCCGCCAGGGCTTCGTGGGCCGCTCTTCTGGATCTGGTATTCATTCCTCTGCTGCACTCAGAGTCAGTCGGCTGACTCAGCTCCCCGCCCCGAGACACTGCCTGCAAGGTGGAGCCGGCCAGTGTCCGAGCCCTTGCCTCTCTGCTGTTCCCTCTTCAGTCAGCCTCTCCACACGCAGATGCCAGCGCTTGTTGGAAGGGGAAGTGGTGGGGCGGGGGAGGAGCCTCTAGACTAAAAACTGGGAACCTCTAAGGAGAAAGGAGTTTGGGGTAGGAAGGATGCCTGACCCCCTCCCTACCCCATTACCACCATTACCAAATGCCGCTCGCTCGCCTCGGGGAGGAGGCCTTGCCTGGAATGGCACAGGAAGGCCCAAGGCTTCTTAGCCCTTGACTGGAGCGGCCGGGCCTGGTGAGAAGGAGCCGGGAAGGCGTCAGGTGCCCGCTTACTTCTTCCTGCTCTGTTTTTTACGCAATGTGGATTGCGTGGGGGTGATCTCCACGTCCGCGCCTGGCTTCTCACCACCATCCCCTGAGCGTAGCTTGATATGATCACCATGACAACTGCAATCTAGGAGCATACACATAATAGAGATGAAATAGACAAAAGATTAGCATGCCATGAAAAGTACAATAAGTTTCTTATTTAGCATTTAGATAACTGTCTTTCCTCTGGAGCAAGCTTCAAAGTTGAAGCCAGTTTAGACCAAGAGGATTAATTCTTTCTCCCGCATGCTTCATTGAATCTCTCATTACCAAACTTTGTCTGTACTGATGTAAGATTTGATTGAAGATTAGAGCATTTAGCAAATCTTGCTTTTCTGCATGTATCAGGTCCTTTCAAGCAGGGATCGAGGTGCCCAGTGGTCAATACCCTTACTTTTATCCAGTGTCTGCTTCATTTAAACTTAATCAACTCCATCAGTGAACTGGAACAGGGAAACGTCCCTGTGGTAAGAATGTTGTGCTTTTGTGGGATAATTCTTTGCTCTTTCCCGATCTGTTGGCGTTAAACCTAAAATTGCACTATGGTGAACTTTTTTTTTTTAATCAATATGATAATGACAGTTGGGCCTGAATGCTCTGGTAGGACTTAGAGTAGAGCAGGATCTGGCCTCCATTACCAAAACAACTTCTGGTCCTGCGATAGTCCGCCACCTTTTGTGTGGTTTTAATACCTTTTCTTCCCTGACATTGAATATTGCTCAAGCTGGAAAATGATGCATCTTGTAGGGAAGGCTCATATGTCACAGCCAGAAAGTGAAGCAGACCGATTGGTTGTGTGAATTATCTGACTTGCTGCAGTGAATTATTTGCACTGTTTCCCTACCTAGTCAACAAGTTCCTGAGGTATAGTAGAGATCAATCAAAACTGACAGTCTGCGTGTGAAAGCTTTACTGTGTAAATCTGGTGCACTCATCCTGGCCATGCCGGCCCTGGCATCTGTATATCATTTTTATACTGCTACCAGTAGAGCAATTTCAAAAGTATTTGCAAGGAAAATGCGTGTCCCCATCTGTTCCTGGAAGCATAAATGTGCCACCTTCAGAGGGTTTTCACTGGCAATCATATCTTTAATGATCAACAGACTAGTGATATATACTTTTCCATAAAATGGGGTTTTCTTCACTTTATTGTGATTGGCTAGAATAAATAGCTTTTCCATATGTTAGAGAGATAAAATATAAGATTAGCAGAGGTCGTTTGTTAGATAGTAAACAAAAGACACAATTCATTCCAAATAATCTTTGAAAAGAAGCAATGACAAAATTAAGTTGCAATAACAGAGCATCTGGGTCCCTACATCAGAAAACAGACCTTGCTCCTCCTTGGAAAAGGAGCCATTTAAGAGCAGAAACTCAAGAGTCTTCTACAGGACTCTGGTGGCTTATTCTCAGAGGCAGGGAGGGAAGGATCAGGGTAAGGAGGAGAGGCTAGACTAATACTTGTTTATTTCTGTGTTTTACGGTTGTATCTCCTTTCCCTTACCCACTATTTGCCTGCCCTCACTGAAGCGCCCTGGGTAAGTTGGTGCGTGATGTGTTCAGAAAGCAGGAAAGTGCTACCCTGCTGAATTTCTCTTCAGGCCTACAGGGAATGGGGATTGTTCGTGTACTTTAAAAGTTGGCTTCCTCCTTGGGAGATTCTCTTCTCCCATAGAAAAGGGTGACCACGGAGGGTGGGCAGAGTACTGGCCTTTGAAATTCCAAAGCCATGCAGAAGGTACCTCAAGATTACCAAAACTGCCAGAAACCCCCCAGGAAGTGTTCTTAGTGATCTAATTCCACCTGTTATGTAGGTTACAGTCCGAAGATACAGTCAGACCCTGACCACTATCTCTCGCCTACCCACACACATACACTCACATGAGTATTCTCCACACTCAGAGTCCAAGAGCACTGCGCCCCCCCTCCTTTTTTCAGATGCAGACACTCCTAGTTCTTGGCAAAATTTGGAAGCTTCTCCTCCAGGATCTCTGTCCAGACGTTGCAACTACCTGCTCAGGAATTTCCAATTCTATTTTGTTTCCAGTCAGAGAGAACCTCCTGTTTTGCAAAGGACTGACATTAGTTGCAGGACACTTGAATCTAAACAATGCCTTCAGCCTTTGAGCTCTCTGGAAAATAGGTGTAGAGCTATTTAGACCTGTTTTCTACAAGTCAGGAATTGAGAATGAGACGTTAAGGTGGAGGGGATGTTCTCTCTCCACATTGAGAACAGGACCAGTTAGCAGATTAACCTTAAACTGGTTCTTTACTCTTTACAGTTATGTATTGTTATTGACTTTTCCCCCCTTGGGATAATGGGAGAAAAGCTCCGTCTTTTCTGTATATCTTACCCCCCACCTCATATTCCATAGAATTTCTTGCTCTCTCCAAATGCCTACTTCTCTCACTGCAGCAGGAGTGTGTGGGTGTTAGTTTCAAAGTGGGAAATGTAGTCTTCAGGCTGGTCCCAAGCAGAAAGTCTCTCTTAGCATCTTAAACCTAACTTGTGTTAATTTCCTGGGCCCAGTGAGGTTTGGGAACAACTGACAGGACAGTAGGAAAACAGCCTACCCCAAACCTATGGCCAGAGGAAAACAGAAAAGCCACTGTCAAAAGATTTTCTTTTAAAATTTCCCCTTAATTTTAGAAATACAGTCTTATAGGCTGGGTTGCATGTAGACAGTCATAGACTATATAAAAGATCTACATATAGATCACACTTTGCCTGATCTGAAACCAGATTTACTATAGTATTGCAATTAAGATTAAAAGAAAGGGAAGTCACACATGTGGTTTCCACACTGCATTGTGATACACTGCAGATCTTGTCTTCAGTGAATTTGCCTGCCACAAGGAAATTCTGGCATGTATAGTGTATGAGACATATTTTACACTCTATTTAGAAAATTGTATTTCTTGATTTCTGTGTATTTTAGTTTGAAACCCATTTTGCATTGAATTTCTATGTTGTTTTCATGAAATGAAAGGAAGTAAAAAACCTCACCAACTGATTTTGTGTGGAAGAAATAAATCTGTGATGTTTGCTCCTTCCCTTGTCCAGGAGGATGAGGCTGTCACTACTACAGTTGGGCTATTTCCCACTCCATGCTCTTGTGCCCAGGGGCCCTGTCTAACCCACAAGACTGCCAGGAACACTGCCGTCCACACCAGAGTAGAAGACATCTGCAGGGGCTCATGTTGGCTGAGGCTCTGAATCACAGAACTGCAGGCATACAAGGTTTTCCTAAACCTGGACTGGAGAGCCATTTGCAGCACATAGTCCTTTGCTGCTTCAAATCCACAGACCCTGTACACATGCACATCCATAGCAGAGATGGAAGTCTTGGCAACTATAGGACAAGGATTTAAAAATTTAAAAACAAACACACCATGTTCAGGGTGTAAATTACCTGCACCGACAATGCTGTCTCTTTCCTTCCACAGTCTCACTGCTACCAAGCAGCGTCATCAGTCTGGGGTTATTTCACTGAAGATGTACTTAATTCCAGATAAACTATTGGGCGTCTATATGTAACAATCTTTTTTGTTAACCAATTTTATGAAAACAAAAAACCCTCCCATCTTAGAAGAAAATAATTCAAATATTTGAAAACATATGGGCATATTCTGCCGCATGATTGTAATATGCTTAAGTATGTAACAGTAAATGTTTTTTAGATGCCCCTTAACAGGACAGAGATGGGCAGGCAGTATGGTGTTTTAGAAAGAAATTCAGTTTTTTAGAATAAGCCTAAGAAAATGACTCTTTTGATTATGGAAAATAAACTCAATTGATAGGACAAAATGAACTTTTAAAATTTAGTATTGATTAACAATCCTTAAATTACTGATAAAACACCACCTGGATCTTAAACATGCCAAGGTGTTTAAAGTTATCAGAAAATGAAAATTTGGGGGGAACTGACTTTTTTTGTTCTCCTTCACTCTAAACAGAATAGTAGCAATACTTTCTGTCACTCTTGGCATTTATTGGGGATTTTCATCTTCTTAAGGAAATAGCAGGAAAGCAGCTTGCCTCAGTCTAAAGAACGGTATTTCTGGGCAGAATTTTTACAGTTACCCTTGTCTGTGAACACCGTTAAGGGGTGTGTTTTAATTTGTGGTCAGAACAACTGGGTTAAGATCTGGAGAAGACACTGAATTTTCCCTATGGGGGAAGGGCGAGGAGAAAGGAGGCAAAAGTAGTTTCACTGTGCGGCCAAAGGACTACTCCAGGCACCAACGAGGTAGGGAAATTTCGATTTCTAGTCAGTGTTCTTCCGTCAGGCCGTTTCATACCAATCTTGGAGCCCGTC
>NC_041217.1:104098925-104171591 GCF_002837175.3 Physeter macrocephalus
CTCCTCCCTCTTGCATCTCCCTCCCACCCTCCCTATCCCATCCCTCTAGGTGGTCGCAAAGCACCTAGCTGATCTCCCTGTGCATGGGGCCTGCTTCCCACAGGTATCTATTTTACATTTGGTAGTGTATATATGTCCATGCCACTCTCTCACTTCGTCACAGCTTACCCTTCCCCCCGCCCGTGTCCTCCTGATATTTCTTAACATGTTCTTTAACATACTGTATGTAGTGCCTATGTATATGTGCATAACAAAATAAGCCTGGTAAAATATAATTAATTGGTGTGCCTGCTTTGATAGGAATTCTTCTCCATCAGCAGAAACCTAGAATGGAAGGCCAGAAAGAACCCAGAAGAGACAAAGACTTTATTGACTAAATGCCATGTCTGTATAGGGGCAACAGCAAGGCTATTGAGGTGAACAAATGAAGCTTCATCAGGGGTTCAGTAACCTTCTGTAGTATTACCTAAGAATGTTGCCATCTTATATTTCTGAAGCACTTTATAGTTTACAAAGGACGTTTGGAATTCCTTTTCTCATTTGATCTTGCCTTGGCTTTAGTCAAGGATGCCTGCTCAGTTAGAAATGTGTTCAGTGAGTATGTGCACAGCTGGAGAATGTGACCCAACACATGCCATCTTGGCCTGTAAGCTGGAGTTTTAAAGAGGCAGAATCATATTGATGAGCTGGTGCCGATATTATGCACCATTCAGCTGGACATTAATTTCTGACAGAGAGGGTCATAACGGAAAAACTGCAGATTTTACTGGCTACTCTTTTTTATGTTATTAGGGTTTTTTTCCCTCTTGAATTTTGTAAGCACAATGTGTCTTTTAAAACAATTAAAAAATAATATAGAGCCCTGGGATTTGATGTAAAATTGCATATTTGTGACTGCAGTGGCACTGGTTTTCAACTACCCTGTAACAAGGGAAGCAAACCCAACTGGAAAGGAGGCAGAGGTGTTTCTCTGTCACATCGCAGGCATATGAAATGAGGTTCTTAATTGAATACCAGGAATGATATAACTTGGAAATTTAACCAAAGATACTTTCCATCAGTGAAAAAAGACCATTTAAAAACACTTTTTTCATTTTTCGGATCTCTTTCTTCCTTTTCCCAACATCACATTTATAGTCTGGAAGAGGGACACAATTGGAAAATTATCTATATATAAAAAAATGAAATTTAAGATATAAAAATTCTGCAATTCTGGTAAATTTTATGTTCACTCTTTCCTTGATCTAAATAGAGTATTCTAAAAATATTACCCATATAGGGGACAAATTTTTTTTTAACATCTTTATTGGCGTATAATTGCTTTACAATGGTGGGGGACACATTTTTATATAAATGTTATTTTTGTTTAGAAATTGTGAGCTAGTGAAAAGTGAAAATGACCTTGACTATTGTACTTATTTATTGATAGAAATAATAGCCTTTTAATATCTGGTTTCAAATATCTTCTCTACTAATCACACAACTTTCATAAATTTCAAAACAAGGATTTGGATTGAATGAAAACAGGAAGCTGGTGCTTCCTATGTGCCCCCTGTATTTGTGTTCATATGGAATATTTACACAATATTCTGACTTGGCTTTAATCTGTAATTCCTGGCTATTATTTCAGTTGCAACTATAATTTTTAGATTAATGGTTATAATTTTGGTAAGGTATACATGAAAAGTTTTATGTTCATGCTTGAAAGGAGGATCATTAAACATTCATTATTACCACTCAAATTAGTTGTCATGTGCTATATAACAGTTACCCATTATCATCTCACTAGTTTAGGTTCAGCAGCAAGTGAACAGCAATATATAGCTCATATCAGTAGAGTAATTTTTGTTGGGGAACAGAGAGAGAAATTATTTTAAAACCCATTTGACATATTTATGTTGACAAATTATTTAAAGGAATTACTGCTTTGTCAATAAACATGTTTGTATATTAGAATCGGATTGTGTTTGGATTTACTTCTATCTGTTTAATTTTTCTATGATTGTGAAAAACAGTGCTTATTCATATGGTTATGATTTAAAAAAATAGAAAATACAAAGGTTGAGGTGTTTTAGTCTTTTGCAGACACCTAACCTTGCCAAGAAAAAGCACTTTTCATTTTTGTAAGCAGGCATTGAAATCTTGCTTTTTCAATGAAGCTAGATTGTATAATTTGTTAGTTTTCCCCATCTGGTAACAAATTATTCTTAAGGGAAAAAAAAGCAAAAAGTAAAAGAAGAGATGGATTTTTATAAATGTTGTGGGTGAACATACATAGAGATGTCTCCAACTCATTTTGGAAAGATGTGAAGTGAAAATTAATAAATATAAATATACTTTAGCGTTAAAACATTTTGCTTTTTTCTTTCAAATACCTTGGTATGCCAGTTCACTTATGTGAAGACATTAGGACAGCCACATGGTTCTTTTGATCACATATATGAATCATTCCATAATCCTCAGTAATTTAAATTGGTTCTTTTTCCATAGAAAGAAAACCCCATAAATTTGATTCTGATCTCACCTAACTTTAGAGCCTTCTGTCTTAAAGAGTCAAGCTGTAGCTGATGAAGACATTTTGCATTTTTCCACATCGCATCTGGCTTCATAATGATGGTTTATTCCATTTTATTTAATATTTTTTTTCTGCACAGAGGAGAGGAAAAACATAGGTCCATGAATCAATCTAGATAATGGGGAAGGCTGAATGTAATAAATAATACAGTAACAACCCCAAACTAATGAGCTGTTGCTAAGGTACATTTTATAGGCTCATCCTCTATATAAAAAGTCACTAATAACCCCTTGGTGTAATCAGATGATAAAGCTTTGCCATCAGGCAACACCTGTGCAATTAGAACTGCAGATTCTTTTGCACGTTTCATTAATTTCAGGATTTTGTAAAGGCACAATGACGACACTAATAATCTAGTCTACTTGACTCCATGTCTACCGGAAACAAAGTGTCTAATTAGATAAAGGTAATTAATTAGAGATAAATGGAGCTAATCTGGCTCAGTTAACACTAATTCTCTGAATTAAGACATTTTGGGACACCTACTGTCCCGCTGACTTTGATATTTTGCATTAAGACTAGGTTCTAGAGGAATCAGAAAATACTGGCATTTGAGAATTGAGCAGTCTTTTGATGGCACATTTAGGCATCTGAAGCTGAAGGAGAGTTTTCTTTCATATTGTGCTATTTCACCACCTTTCTATTGCTGCTTGAAGAATTCACTTTGTAGCTATTCCAATCTGTGTTAGTCTCCATATAAATTTTAATAACCTTTGCTATCATTTTTATCATCTGTCTTGCCCACCAGTGGAAAAAAATTGCAAGTTGTTCCCTCTTAAATACTTAATTGTTACATTAAGGAAATGTCAAGACTCATCAGCCTATATCTTAAAATTCCGATTCTTGTTTTGTTTTTTTTGTTTTTTGTTTTTTTTTGTTTTTTTGTTTTTGAAATTCCGATTCTTTAAAGAGAACAAACCTCTGCTTTGCCGTGATGGACTGAAGATTCAGTGATGTGGGGGGAAGAGCATGGACTTTGAAGTCGAAAGACCTGAATTCAAATTTCTGCTCTCTTACTAAATGAGTGATCTTAGTAAGATGCTTAACCTTCCTGAGTTCCTTTGATTGTAAAATGGAAATAATACTAACTTTACAGGGTTGTCATGAGCATTGAATGATGTAAAGGTTGGTAATTATACCTGTTAGGCTGAGAATGAACACATAACTTAGCACCATATCTTGATTGACTATAAGATTAAGTGTCAAAAATGTTACATTTTCGGGACTTCCCTGGTGGTCCAGCGGTAAAGAATCTGCCTCCCAATGCAGGGGATGCGGGTTCAATCCCTGCTCAGGGAACTAAGATCCTGCATGCCGCGGGGCAACTAAGCCGTCACACCACAACTACCGAGCTCACGCTCCTCAACTAGAGAGCCTGCGTGCCACAAACTACAGAGCCCACGCGCTCTGGAACTTGTGCGCCACAACTAGAGAAGAGAAAACCCACACACCACAACCAGAGAGAAGCCTGCACACCGCAACGAAAGATCCCGCATGCCTCAACGAAGATCCCGCCTGCCGCAACTAAGACCTGATGCAGACAAAAAAAAAAAAAAGTTGCATTTTCATCTTGACCCCATGATCATCTTTGGGCTATATTTATACATGCAGCAAGGGAGAGATGAAGAATTTTCTCCCAAATAGTGAAATTAGGAAACAATCCTCCAAATTCTTTATCTGTCTTGGTTTTTTTTTTTTTTGCGGTACGCGGGCCTCTCACTATTGTGGCCTCTCCCATTGCAGAGCACAGACTCCGGACGCGCAGGCTCAGCGGCCATGGCCCACGGGCGCAGCCGCTCCGCGGCACGTGGGATCTTCCCGGACCGGGGCACGAACCCGCGTCCCCTGCATCGGCAGGCGGACTCTCAACAACTGCGCCACCAGGGAAGCCCTGTCTTGGTTTTTTATACTGCTGTCATTAGCCCTCTTGGCAAGTTGTTCCACCGTCCACAAGGAATGGACAGTTTGCCCCTGAATTGAACTCTGGGATGTACGTAGCTTAATATGAAGTGGATGTTTGAATCTTTCTTCTATAATTTCTCTGGGCTATGCCCTTTCTTCTTTCCGGTCTCTGTCCTCATGTTTCTGGTCTACTCCTAGATTGCTCTAATAGTCTCCTAATATCCCTGCTTTCATTTCTTTCTCCTATAATTCAATGTCCTGTAATTCACTGTCACCAACTTAATCTTCCTCACAGAGCACTTTCCTCATTCTCTCTCTTGTCAAGATCGTAAGAAGATTCCTCGTTAAACTGAGACTATCATGCAGGCAGCCATAGCATCTATATCTGGTCCATATTATTTATCCAGCCTATCTCCTGCCCTCCCTTGCCAGTGATGCCTTTTATTTCCCGGCAAGCCGGGCTTACTGTTCTTCACCACTCTTATCTTTCATTTTACGCTCTTGTCTCTACCTGAAAACCTCTCTCCTCTTCTTTCAAGACTTATTTCAAATCCTGCATTTCCCCTGAGGCCTACCTTGACAACTCTGGCCTACCAAGAGCATTCTCATGTCTGAAGGCCCACGGCAGCTCTCAATGGCACCACACTGATGAGATGTCTTAGGTCAGGAACCGTATCCTATTCTCCTTGTGTGCAAGGCAAACCTTGCCCGCCATCCTCTTCCCCCAACCTTTACACGGTGTGACCCTCCAGGGAACACAGAACAAAACAATATACGTGTAACTTATCTGTGAGGTGTGGCTTGGCCTGGGCCTTGGCTAGTCAGGTCTACATGACTTCTGAAGTAACCCTGGGGCTCTTTGCCCACTTTGGGTTTGGTTCAGCCCTGTGTTGAGACTTCCTGTTTGGAGAAAAGATTACCTTGATGAGAGGCCTTACTGTAGTCCCTCAGGTTTTGTGTCTAGCTTGTGGGGTATTAGGATTTTATAACATGCAATGAGGGAATGCCAGGAAGTGACTTTTAGTATTTCATGACAATTAGAACATCTAGCAAGCAGTGATACTCCTTCTCCAGCAAACATTTCAGAAAGGGCTGAGTGAGCATGGGCTGGATTAGCACTCATTAGAGACCTTTAATAGAGCTTCCTGGTGAATTCTCTATGTAGGAGATTTTCCATGGAGAGTCCATGCCAAAGAAATTGAAACTTGTATGCATTAGATGTGCAGGTTGATTGATTATGGTTGTTGATTCTGAGCTTAGCTGTGTGATATGCTTTGCCCAATGAGACAGTAGCGAACATTTAACAGACACAGACTTAAAAAATGCTTGGGTACCAGAGCTTGCTCTCTGGCGGCTCTTGGAAACCTGAGCAGCCCTGTGAATGAGCCCAGGCTAGCCAGCTAGATTGTGACCGACATGTAGTCTAGTATCTCTCTTTCCCCAGCCAAGAGTCAGCCAACCCCAGGAGTCAAATGGCTTAGCTGACAGCAGCTGATTACAGACACACATGTGAGTCCAGCTGAGACCAGCAGAACGATACACAGAATTGAACTAGATAGTTATTGAATTAAACCTTACGTTTTGGAGTCATTCAAAACACAGCAATAGATAACTGACACATGGGCGTAGGCTATTTCACTGCCTCAACTCAGAAGAAACCCAGCGGACATAAAATGTTTGGTCTCCAATCTTGGAAGATATATACGCAGAAGCATGATGGTACCTTCAAGAGACATAGAGAAGCAAAGAAGCCGTCTCAGTCTTAGGAAGTAAGAAAATCGGTTCCGTTTTTGTCATTTGGGGTTGGTACAGATCAAAGCTCAAGTCAAGACTTCTAGAGAGGTGTTAGTTAGGCTGGAGTTGAAGATCTGTATGTGAGGGACAGCTGAAGTTATAGGATAGGATGAGAATACAGAGAAAGACAGGCTGGGGACAAAAATTGGTGAGATTCCTACTGTTAATAGCCTGTTTGGAAAGAGACAAAGGAGTCAGAGAAGGAGCGCCAGAGAGTCAGGAAGCCCAGAATTGTGCAATGGAAGCTCAGGCTGGGAGAACTTCAAGAAGGACTGAGTGGTCAGCAGAGCCAGTTGCTAGAAAGGGCAAGTATGGCAATAATAACGACTGATGGTTGAAGCATAGTTTATAGTTTACAAAGCCCATTTACATCTCATGTCAATCTAGTGTTATAGGTAGATTCAGGACCGTTATCACACCCATGTTGTAGATGACAAAACAGGCACAGAGCCATTAAGTACTTTACAAATATTACCCATCTGGTAAGATGGCAAATTCCCAATGTCTTAAAATGCATTCTGAGAGACCACTGGAACTGTAGTTGAATCCGGCAAGAGGAAAATCAGCAGCAGACTTGAAAGAAGCAGTTGCAGGAGAGCTGGGGGTAGGGAGGATAGTAGTTGGGTAGGATCAAGATTGCATGGAGATGATATAGAGGATATGCGAGGTAAGGAACAGAACACTGTTGACTTGATAGGAACTTGAGGGGATGCCAGGTTTGAAAGGAAGGGAAGGGTAACAAAAATGAGTTTGCAGATAGAAGGAGAGGGAGAAGTGGAACATCAAAGCAAGAGAGAAAAATTTAAAAGGGAAAACAAAAAGAGAATAAAAATAAAGTAAATGAGAGAAAAATTTTAAAAGCAGTTCCTGAAGGTATAAATGCCAGTATCTCTAGGCGAGCACAGGTGAAGAAAGGGCTTAGACTCAGGAAGGGCTGAGAGACTGGTGGGAAGGAGAAGAGAGGGAGATGACAGGCAGAGATTTTTAAGGTAGAGAGGAGGGAATCTTCAAATTCTGAGATAACTTTCACTCCAGGAAGAGCCGTTTGCCATCTCAGGGAGTGACATGCATCTACTTCTATGATGAGACAATTGAAAGATGTCTGGAACTGCCTTCATGAAGCAAATTGTCCTTCCCAGCAGACATATTTAATCTTGTGATGGAAAAAAAAGTTTTCTTAGGATAAGGCCCCTGCATGACTACCGTGTGTGTGCGTGCGTGTGTTCATGTGCGTGTGTGCACACTGTGCAAGAGCGAGGAAGTCTGGGATCTGAGAGGGCCCAGGAAGTAAGGGGCATCAAACTAGTTAGTTAGTCACTGCCTTGCCTGGGACCCAGGAAGGTCCTGAGAGGGGAGCAGATGCCCTCTAACATGGAGGAGATCCTGATAAGAAACACCTTCTTACCCAGTTCTTGGAAGTTTGTCATCATGACTGCCTTCCAGTGACTCAAGGCTTCTGATTACTGCTTCAAGACAGGTGCTTCTGGGAGGAGTAACCCACTACATCTTAGGGTTTACTGGACTTCCTAAGAACAACTTTTGTTATATGATGAGGAAGAGGACAGATGGGGAAGAGCTTGCCTCTGGATGTAAACAGAATATAGAAAGAGAACAGAAATCACCCAAGCCTACTACATTCTTCACATCGTGCTGCTCATGCAAGAAGTTCTGTGCATGCTCCCAAATCTCTCACCTTAATCCCCAGTACCAGCATAATCACAACTACTCTCTCCAGATGCCTCTGCAAGGTGCCTGGTACATGGCTGGTGCTCAATAAATATACATATGAATGAATGAATAGCTTCTCAACTGGTCTGTTCATTCAGGTGTGGTCCCTGCAGCCCATTTGTCAGCATGCTGCTTTCCTAATAATCCTTCTAAAGCCCAGTTGGATCTATTTAAAATCTTTCATGGCACCATGTTACTTACAGGATCAAGTCCAAACTACTTAGCTTGGAATACAAGGTCCTTCGTGATCCAACTCCTACAGCCTCTCCCCTACCCAATCTGGCATCTCACAGAAAGTCCCACGTGTGCAGATGCACATTGACACACACCCCCAGACTCGATCCAACCAGACTGAACTGCTTCTAGGTCCATGTTCACCTGAGATGTTTACACTATACGTTGTCTGAGTTGTTCCTTCCTGGAACACTCTCTACCCTATCATGTGTCCACCTGGTAAACATCTACATGTCCTTTCAAGGTCAATGACTTAAATGACTCCTTCCTCAGTGAAGCTTTCATGAGTTCCTAAACTGAGGTACCAATTTCTTATAATTGCCCTCCCTGTACCTAGCTCTGTAATTGTACCAGTCACAACTGAATGGCATTTCTTTGTGGGCATGAATATCTCTCCACTATTGATATCTTATCATCATGGCCACTTATATCTTGTCATTATATCTTCATACCAGCCATCTAATATGCTCTTAATAAATGTTTAATTGAGAATTTAGACTGAGACTGCTTAAGGCCAGATTCCTTTTCTTCTCCCTTTTTTCAAAAAATTTTCCCGGTATAGCATTATCTCAGTTACTTTCTTTGTAAAATAAGAGCATAAGTAAAACTGTGAGTCCTTTTTAGATTGCCTAGCTGAACATCTGGCCCCAGAGCGAAACCCTCCAAAGGGCCATCCACTTCCACTCTCTGCCTCTGGAAATGCCCTCAAGCCACGTGTCTAGTGCCTGGGAGGGTGCAGCAGGTACCTGCACCCTTCCCCCTGCAGAGGCTGTTGGGCAGAAGGCAGCCTCTGTTTCTCCCAGGAGTGTGCTCTGACATTTATTTGCATCTGGCCTTGGAGGGGCAGGCAAGTGAGGCCACTAGAAAAATACACAGTAACTATGAGGACCCTACCCATGACATCATTTCTGCTTCGCCTTGTCTTGGAGGCCTTCTTTTGCTGTTCGCTTCCATTATTTCCAGGTGGGCTTCCTTTTGATGTAAGTTCAGTCTATTATCTGGCCCACATCCAGAGAGTTTACAGACACAACTATTTTCTAAAGCAGCCCAACAAGATGTCCCCAGAATAGAATCTCTATCCTTCAAGACAGGAGTGAGTTTTCCATTCTCCTCTAGGTTTCCTAAGAAGCTAGAAGGCTGGCTTTGATGTGACCTACATATTCTAGTGCCTCTTTAGGAAGGAGTGCTCACTCTCCACATTATTCATAGAGACAGTCAGCTTTTCAAATGGGACACTGAAGCAAAACAAATAGCACAGGGGTAGACAAGTGTCAGCAACCACTGCCGTCAGCCTCGCAAGATCAAGTTCTGAATTCTCTTCCACGGGGCAACTTAATCCCTCTTACATCTGAGAGTGAAGTTACCGAAGGGAGCAGAATCCTAGCTACCTAATCAAACTGTGTGCTAGGAGCCGAAGCCACTGCTTCCAGGATGATTTCCACAGAACCAGGTTCTTTCATCCATCCTAGTGCAGACATGTGCTTCAGTGAGCAGCAAGTGTCTTTCCCATTGGGGTGGACTGACATTATCAAGGGCCAAGTTTTAAAGGCCAGAAAATGCCTGAATCTTGAAACCTGCTGAGACAACTGAGTCAAGGCCCCAAACACTGGATTAGGGCTCAAACGACCTTTTGGTTTGGGCTTAACAATTTTTTTTTGTCATGCCCTGTCAATTATTATAGAGGACCCGTGACTCAGTTATATCCTATTACGAAGTGAATATTCCTATTGAGCTATTGGTTATTTAACAAGCCACACACATCTGGCAGAAACAAAGGGTTTATCTGAAATATTTCTTCACGGGGAAAGAATACATTCTCTTTCTAGCACGCTGAAAGAGTTCACGTAAGTATTCTTCTCATAGGCCGGCCAAGGAAGGGAAAGCATTGTTGTGAGAGAAATTTAACTGCATTGCAGTTGCCAAATATTTAATACTTTAAAGAGGAAGTTCTAAAATTTAATAGTTGATTTTATTATTACTCTTTGGATATAATTAACTAGGGATGCACTTTAAACTGCGCTGTTCTGGCTATTGAAATGGATTTTATGGTTTACACTGGGGGAAAAAAAAATTCGGTCAGACCACGGGCTGCTCCCTTGGTGCGCATTATTAGAGTCTTCTTAGAGACAAGCAAGCAATTTTGCTGTCATTGGTCTTGTTCAAACAGAGTATGTTTACCTATGCAATACTCTTGGGAAAGGGTGTCAAAAAAGGATCACCAGTTAGTGGCTGACATACCTCCCGCATACACGTCGAAAAAGCTCCTCAAATAGCAAATGAACACATATATATCATTTTTTATGTGGCTGATAAAATGTTATATCATTAAGTGAAAAGAACATATTTGTCCCATCCAAGTTCAATTTAGACCTCACTTTCACTTCTAATAGAAACGAGGGCCCTGCGGCTCCACAGAGCATGTTCTATAGACACCAAAAAGCCCTTCAGGACTCGAGGGAAAGCAGGTGTTTACACAACGTCAACTCTTTAATGGGCTGTCGGGCATATTTCCCGTCAGTTCTCAGATATTGAAGAACTAAGTGGGCTACACTGAAAGCTGAGTCTTTCTGAATGTTTAACTTCATATTGTTATATTTCAAACGCCAAATTCTCCTCTCTGCTCCATCAAATCTATGCGTCCATTCACTCATTTATTCAACAAATAAATATTGAACAACAAATGACAAATATGCAACAGGCAGTAATCTGGGCTCTTGCAAAAAAGTGTACAAAACAAACAAGGCGCCTGCCCTCGAGGAACTTACAATCTTGTGAGGATGATAAATGAATAAGGAAGCAAAAAATCTGATCACAAATCAGAAATGCTATGGAGAAAGATTTAGTGCTGAAGTCAGAGAGAACTTCAGCACTAATGTTGGTTTTCTCGTGTATAAGTTGTAAATAATGAGACCTACTATATAGAGTTTGAAGATTAAATGAAACAAGACAGTGTAGATACATTTCTTAATGCTGTGCTCAGTATGAGGCAGGAGATCAATCATATAATTGAATACATGGGGAGGGTCTGTGGTGTGTTTGTCGGTGACTTGAAGATTGGGTAAGGGTTCCCCAGGGCTGAAATTCAGCCTTCACATTTTAAGACCATGTCATAGAGAACTAGGAACTAGTCATTCTTGCCATTTATTTGGAAGCATAAGCATGACAGTTTCCCGATTAGTTTCTCCTGAAGTATTCACCTGGTGTTTTGCTTACAAATTCTTTCAGCTCCTTTGAATGGCATAGTTGTCCTTGGGGGCCTTTTCAAGAAACCTCTCACAGTAGAGACATACCCTCTCACTCCAGTTTTATTGGAAGTGTAGATTCTTTTATAAAACACCTGATTCCTAGGGTTCTTTTTCACCTCCTGAGATCTAGAGAGATCCTTGACTTGGGATATCCTACTTACCAGAGATTTATTAACCATTTGCTATGCACCCCAATTTAATGTAATCCTTAAACAGCCTTGTGAGGTGTGTATTGTCATTTGCATTTTTAAAAGATGAAGAAACAGGAGCTCAAGGAGGTTAAGTAGGTTGCTCAGGGTTATAAAGCTAAAAAGTGATATAGACAGAATTATTTTATCAATCCATTTATTGAGTACCTGCTATGTTCCAGGCCTATCCTGGGGTGGGTGGTAATGATATACCATTGAAGGAAATGTGGGGAAAATGGACAGTTAAATAAGAAGTGTGAGGATGCTGTGAAGGAGGGACAGAGGAGAGAGGGAACATGTGACAGGGGGACCTACAATTGTAGGCTTCTGTGAGGAGCACCTTTGAGATTCAAAGGGTGATGTAGGCAAAAGAGTGTTTGGGGCCATGCGTGGTCATAGGCTGGGGGACAGACTGTCCTAGGCAGGTGGAACAGCATGTACAAAAGCCCTGAGGCAGAAAAGAAATGATGTATCTTCAAGGAACTGCAAAAAGGTAATTGTGCTTGGACTTTAAAGATCCAGGGAGACTGACATAAGATGAAGATGTTGAGGAAGGTTAGGGACTAAATCACACAGGACCTGGTTGGCTTCGTTAGGGGTATGGACTTTATCCTAATCTCAGTAAGAAGTCATTAAAGGACTTTAAGCTGGGAAGTGATTTAATCTCATTTGAAGTTTTTTAAAAGATCATGCTGACTGCTCGTGGAGAATGGAGTGCGAAGGAGGACAACTGAAAATCAGGAAGACTAATTAGGAGGCTGTGGCAATAGTCTAGATAGAAACTAATGGTAGTTTAGGGTGGTGGAGACAGAGAGCAGTGAAAGGATTCAAGAGATTTTAAAGAGGTAGACCTTTTGATTGGATCATTTGGGATGCTTGCAATTTCAACTAATAGAAACAGACTTAGAGAGTAGAATGAATTTATTGGCTTTTGTAACTGTAATATGCGGACGTAGGGCTGGGTTCAGGTGAAGCTCAATGAAGTCTCTCTGGGACTGGTTTCTGTTTGACTCTCTGCTTTACCTTCTGCCATATATGCTTTACCATAAGGAGACTACCTTTCTGCTCCCGAGGTGGCTGCCTGCAGTTCCAAGGCTACATGCTTCTTCTTTTACATCCTGTTTGGAAAAGAGAGTATCTTTGTTCCAGCATTCCCAGCAGACATCCCAAGTCTCACTCTGATTGGACCAACTTAAGTCTCATGTACATTTCAGAACCAGTTATTGGGATTCACTCAGAAGATGGAAGGCTCTGACTGACTGAGCCTGAGTCATGAGCTCTGCTCCTAGAGCTGTGGGGTCAGCTTTCCTGAAATCATGTGGTTCAGCAAATGGAAATGGAGACTGTTGAGAAGGGAGAAGGGAGGAATATATGCTGGGAGCCAGTTAAGGTCTTCTCTGTTAATGGGTTGAAAGTCAGGTTTTAGGGAAATGAGGGTCAAGGATGCACTCTGGTCATAGTGCTCATTTAGCTGGGGAGCAAGAGAGGCAGGTTTGTGGAGGAAGATGATGAGTTCAGGTGTGGTCTCAGTGCCTGAGAGACATCCAAACAGAGATGTCCGTCAGGAAGTTGGATGGGCCAGACTGTAGCTCAGAAAGTTGGTCCTGGCTGCAGACAGAATGAATGACCTGTTGTTGTTGACTGACCTGATCCCAAAACTTGTGACCTTAATCTGAAGGCATATTTTACATTATTTTTGAAATCTGTTTGATTCCCACAGCAACTTTCAGTGCAGGGAATGTTTAATCACATAGTAGTACTATATTATATATATTCTTTTAATGCTTACACCGATTGCTTTCCCATTTTATAGAGGTGAAAACTGAGGCACAGAAAGTTTACATGGAAGCTCATAGTGCTAATGAAGAGTAGCCAAGAAAGTCTGGCTCCAGAGCCCTTAATCTCTGTACATACTATTCTGCTCTAGCTGTGGAAACAGGAGGGGGATGGCTAAGATGATCACTTAGTCAGTCGGGTTCTTACACGAAGCAATGTGGTTGCTCCTCAATTGCCCCTGGTATGCTGGTCTTTGGAACTGAACTGCTTCTGAGGGGGCACAGCCCTAGAGGTGAGCATTCCAGTTTGTGGTGATCATCTTGGACCCCAGCATGGCAAGTGGGGATAGGAGCCTTCATTGTCAGAGACGTGAAACAGCTGAGCAAACCAAATGACATGAAGGTTTTTAAAATGAGGGTAGTATGATAGGGGATTCTGGGCCTCTAGAACCTTCTTTTGCCCCATTCTTGCTAAATCCTCATTCTTCTAAACCACTTTTGACAGCACTACAGAACTGGGAAAGGCTGAAGTGAGAGTGTATGCTTCTCTGACTTTTTCCTTAAGCAAAATAAAAATGATAGTTCTTTTCTGTCACTTCTTATTTTCTGTGCCTCTTTGTTCCCATTAGAATGGATAATTAAGAACTAAGGATAAATCCTGTTTTTTGTTTAAAAACTTTTTTTCCACCAAAGCATTATATCCGTAGTTTTTCCTCCCCGATGAATGATATAAACAAGCAAGTGGAAAACAATCCCACACCGTGTATCGAATAAGCAAACCTCTGAACTACCCACATTATTTAGTGAGAGGATTTTTTTTCCCCTGAATCAGACGTTTATCATAATGGTCAAAATAATCCTTGGCACTTCTCTAAGCTCGCTCATTATCATTCAATATGTTCAACAGAATTATTAAATTTAAAATAATATGGTGCACCTGGTTGAGATGATGGTGAGAGATTTGGCTTCCTGTCTGTTCGTTAAGGATGAATTCAACCCAAGGGTGTACTATGAACTTGGCAAATAGCATTATAATAGTGAGAGAATATTGCCTATTGGGTAGCAGGAGTTGATGATTAAATTTAAGTGTGTACTGTCCACATAAAACAAATAATGCTCTTTTTTTTAAACTTTTACTGGGAACATTCATCACTGGTGCCGAAGACGCGCAGTTGCTAATTATTGTGTTTTTAACTTGTAATATACTGTAAATTTTATATAATACTACTGTGACCTTATACAGAACAGAAGAGATGACAGGAGGCCTATAATTATTGTATGGGGAAGAAATGCCTGTAATTATCTACTATTTTTAGGACCAGCGTGCATGGCCTCTTAATTTACATAAGCTTTAGACATTCACACATTTTCTGTCTTTGCTTGTGGATGATAAATTTTGCTCAAATGAAATCAGAAGACATACCGTTAGATGAGGAGTTAGCCGACTGGGAGCTTGATTACAATGAACAACACAAGCTTTGGTGCCAGCTAAAAAAGGGGGCATTTATTTGGATGGGATTTGTTTAAGGCAAGATTCAAAACATTAAAAAACACACACCATATTACTATATTGGGCCTGATAACGTGTGATTATTTTTTAGAGAACTGGTTAAATTATCTTGTGGAAAAGCATTAACCTAACAAAGAGAAAACCTCTAGGATATTTATCACATGGAGGGTGATTATGACAGCATGTTCTTATTAGAGATGAATATTTTGTGCTCATTAAGGTTACCCCCTTGAGTGCTCAAGGATGCAAAGTGCATTGCAGTGAAGTACTATAGTTCTATTGTCTTGTGACCAGTTGCTGTTGGCTGGGAGGGTTTCATTCCAAATTAAGGGGCCTCTCTAAAAGACCCAGACCTGGCAGGGCCTGTATTTGAGCCACTGGGCAAATGGAAGAGACTGGGAAGTTTTCAATTCAAACACTCCAGGGATTTATCTGCAAGAATTGAGAGTGGTATCAAGAACCCTCTGGTCTCCCAGTGAGGGATAGCAGGTGGGAAGGGCGTGGATGGACTTGGTCCCTGAGAAGCCCCGCTTGAAGGAAATACAATACAGGAGATTCTACACCAAAACAACAGGCAAACTCAAACTCAACTACCTACTTTATGAAGGGATTTTTCACTATAAAAATAATTTTAAATGATTTCCCCCCAAATAGCAAGTTTTCCCGAGGCACATAACAGGTAACCGTTTTGTCTTATTCACTTCTTAGAAAATGATTATTACTTTTATTAGCTTACTGAAAATTACACATATGCAATTAAATTTAAAAGGCTGCATATGATTGTTAAAAAATATCATAAGGGGCTTCCCTGGTGGTGCAGTGGTTGACAGTCCGCCTGCCGATGCAGGGGGCACGGGTTCGTGCCCCGGTCCGGGAAGATGCCACATGCCGCGGAGCGGCTGGGCCCGTGAGCCATGGCCCCTGCGCGTCCGGAGCCCGTGCTCCGCAACGGGAGAGGCCGCAACAGTGAGAGGCCCGCGTACCGCAAAAAAAAAAAAAAAAAAAAAAAAAAATCATAAGGAAGATGAAACTTCACCCCAACCCCTCCCTCTCCCTCAAATTTTAAAATCTAAAGTATGGCAGAAAAGCAAGTTAAAAGTTTGGTTGGTTGGTTTATTGGGATTTTAAATGACCATGTAATAGATAATCCAAATGATCAAGAGTTGGCAGGATGTTTAGGTATGCATCATGTCCAAGGGCTCAGAGCCCATAGTATTCCTAACTATACCATACTCATGGGCTAGTCAGTCTAAGTTTTTGAAAAATATATATCTTTAAAATACAAGGACTGGGACTTCCCTGGTGGCACAGTGGTTAAGAATCCGCCTGCCAATATAGGGGACACGGGTTCGAGTCCTGGTCCGGGAAGATCCCGCATGCCCCGGAGCAACTAAGCCCGTATGCAACAACTACTGAGCTCATGTGCTGCAACTACTGAAGCCTGTGCACCTAGAGACCGTGCTCCGCAACAAGAGAAGCTACCACAGTGAGAAGCCCACGCACCGCAACGAAGAGTAGCCCCCACTCGCCGCAACTAGAGAAAGCCCGCGCACAGCAGCAAAGACCCAGAGCAGCCAAAAATAAATAAATAAATATTTTTTAAAAAATAAAATAAAATATAAGGACACTTTTTAAAAAATATAATCACAATACTATTATTACACCTAAAAAAATTTAACAATTCCCTAACACCATCAACTATCAAGTCAGTGTTCAGACTTCTCTGATTACTTACAATTTTTTCTGCCTTTGGTTTATTATTATTATTATTATTATTACATTTCATTTGTTTGAATCAGGATCCAGAGAAGATTCACGTATTGCTTGGTGATTAAGTCTCTTAATCTATAGGCTCCTCTTCCCGTTCTTTTTTTTCCCCTTTGTAAATTATTTGTTATAGAAACCTATTCATTTGTCCTGTAGAGTTTCCATATACTGGACATCATTACTAATTGCATCCTTGTGGTACCATTTACCATATTCCTCTGTCCCCTGTATTTCCCATGAGCCACTTGTTAGATCTAAAATTCAATTAAATTCAGATTTGGATTTTTGGCAAGACTGCTTCATAGGTGGTATTGTGTTCTATCAGTAGGCACATAATGTCTACCTCTTTTTTTGTGTCTCTCTATTTGTGATGTTAGCAATTGTTGACTATCATAGTTTAAATCCATTATTTTATTGAGAATTGCAAAATGGTGATGATTCTATCATTTCATTATCATTTTTTAACTAGACTACTCTATAGTAAGAAACATTTCTTTTTACTTTTTACTTTTTTTTTGTTGTTTAGAAACATTTCTTCATCAACTCTTTGGTTACCCAGAATATGACTGGTTTGACCAAAATTCCATTTGCAGGCTTCTCTTTCTTTGTGTAAAAAAATCTTGGAGTTTTGTAGATGTAGAAATCTTCGAGGGTTTTCAGTGAGTTGCTGGAGTGTAAACATCAGCCTAGTGAATAGGTCCCTTCCACACACTCAGACAATCATATATTCTCCTTGGGGATGATGAATCTCAACCCCCTTCTAGCTTTATTTGCCATTATTTCAACCTTTGAAATGGCGACGATTGTTTCTCTGACCTATATTAGAGTTGCCTTTGTACCTGCCTATCCTTCTATTGGACGTAGATAACTTGAGGGCAAGGTCTCTGTCTGATTCTTTATTTTTTAAATCTTTCACATGCAATGCAGTACTTGACACATGGTAAGAATTCAGTAAATATATGTTGTCTAAGAGAATAAATGAATGGTGTAGTCTTGGGGAAAGCATTGTTAGTGCCATGCTGGGATCATCGGCAGTATGGTCCGGTAGAAAGTATATTAGTCTGGGATTCAGCTGGACTCTGGCTCAAGTCAAAAGTCTTCAACTTTTTGTTATTAGTCAAAATGCCCCCAGTTTCTGGTGTGTAAAATAACACCTACCTACCACTCTCACAAGGTTATTGTCAAGGTTGGCAATCCAGTAGGGAGCTGTGATTTAAGGGCGAGAACTTGGCAGCCAAACAGAGATCAACATGCTCAGTCCCCACTATTTTCCTTTCTTCCCTGAGAAGTCATCTGTAAAATTACAGTAACAATACTTGCTTGCTTCTCTGGGCTTTGGTAAGAATTAAGGTATGTTAAGTAAACCATTAGTAAAAAATTTGGGTTATTTTTATGTGAAATTGCTTTGGTAAATTAGAAGTACTGTGCAGATTAAAACATTAAAAGTTATGTTTCCCATGACCTTTATATTCTCAGTCTTTGGAACTGTCTTCCTCTTCAAGGTACTTTAGAAGTGATTAAAAAGATGGAATCGTTGTTTTAGTTCTCACCAACTGAGGCTCATCACTGTCAGGCCAGGCTGGGTGACTTGCTTTCTCTGGCCCTGGCACTGGCTGAGAGCTGGCTGGAGGAAAGGCCCCGGATGAAAATGTCCTGGCAGTGAGAACATTAACACCCACTCTTGAGCCAGGAGGTAGGTGTTAATGTCTCTAGCTGGATTCCTAGCAGCGGAGATATTTAACACCTTCCTAGGATCCAGGAACCAGGCACCCTCTCTTCAAACCTAATTTGGCAGGTAAAAGGGAGAGAGAGCATTTCCAGTTGACCAGTTGAAGAAGTACAGAAAGCTCTGTGCCACAAAGACAGAAGCCAGTTATTGAAAGATAAACCCTAAATGGAGAAGGGGTCTTCTTTAATTGGGTTGTCTGGAGTATGACTCTGGTGAGACTTTTCCCAACAAACTTCACCCAGTATGGGCAGGTGGGGATGTTAGGAAAGTAGTGGCTCTAGGACAGGTTCAAGTTGTATAAAGTGCAGGACGGTTTGGAAATCCATGTCAGGATGCAGCCTAAAACACGATACTGTGACCAGCATAGTTGCCTGAGTGATTCTGTTCCCGGGAGGACCAGGAGTTCCTTTCTGGGGGTCAAGGTGTAAATGGGGGAACTCAGAGGAACAAATTCCTCAGGAGGAAGAACAGAGTGCTTCAACCAAGTTGCCTTTTGAAGCTGAGCCCAATTAGCTTGGGTTCAATTTGTAGGATGCTACGGATATCTTAGCCACAAAGTTCATAATGGAAGTCAGGCCACGCTAAGAATTAATAAAAACTTCCTTTTTTTTTTTTTTCCTCAGAGTTTGACTGATAGCAGAGGTGAATTTTGACTTAGACTGAAGTTGAAATGTACTTGTTTCCTCTCCAAACCTGAGGCCCATTTGCACAACAAGCAAAAAGACAAGGTAAACAACTTCTGTTTAGACTTTCCAAGGTCTGTTTCTCTGGATGACATAGAAAGAACTCTATGACACCACCTCACCTAGGAGTGAACCCAAACACTGGGGATCCTTTCAACATCCAAAAAGGGTCACTTCTTTGAAATGTGATGAATTCCTAGAATGACTTTCTCATTTAAATTACATGGATATCAGAGAAGCCCAGGCCAGGAGGTGAAGCAGAGCAAACTCACAATCTTTAACTACAAAAGAAAATACATATTTTTGATGAGCCTGCCCTGGCTGCCTTCTCAGGCTTAGAATGATGTTTTCTTCCCCTTTTTGCCTATGAGGAATGTTGTAAGTAGGCATAAACAAATGCCTTCATTATTTATCCTAGTCGTGCTGCACTAAATCATTCCATTCATTAGAAATTTGCTATTTTGTTTGGCTGGCAATTACTTAAGCTAATAGCCTATGAGAGTCTTCCTTGGGGTTAGCACTCGGAATTATCCTAGTGCAAGTGAATACCCATTGGACTGAAGGTTGCTACAAAAACTAAAGCCATGAGATTTGGTAAAATATCCCTCCACTGCCCTGACCTCTGACACCTTGCAGCCCAGGTTCTATTGTGAATGTAAGGACAATCACCTCTCCACTCGGGCTGTGGCCAAGTGTATTATCACAGAGTCCTGAGTGAATGTCTCTCTTGGAAATCAGACTAATGAGGAGTCTTCTTTCCAAATTTTCTTCAGAGTGATCATCCCTAATATAGAAGAAATGGTAAACAGTAGCAGGTTTTCCAAATGAAAACTTTGGTTTGGTTGATTGTCAAATACTGTGTTTTGTGCCATGCTGAGCTGTCATTGAACACTCTGTCACCACATCCCTTTCATGAAATTCCCAGAGACTAAGCTAGAGATCCAGATGGAGTGGACATCTAGCCATCTGTCCCCAAGCCAGCAACATTCCTGATTCTCCTGCTTCTGTCAATGGCACCATTGTCCTACTTACCCAGGCCCAGGGACACCTTTTCCTGAAGAGTCATCCTTTATTGTTCTTTCCAAATATGGCTGGATCTTTTCTCTCCCACTGGCATCACCCTGGTACAGGCGCACAACCCCAAATGACCATATGCATCCCAACTCATCTTTCTGCCACCACAAAGGGAACACAGTGCCTTCATATTTATTTACTTACGTGGACTGGGTACCGTGCTAAGTATTTTACATAAGTCATTTTATTTAATGCAAACAACCATGCTGAGAGGTAAGTACTGTTTTCATGCCAATTTTCAGGTACCTTGCTCATGGTCACAAGGCAAAGAATTTGAATCCAAGTGTTGTAAACTGATAGCATTTATGGCCCCAATTCTTCGTCCCTTCCTGTATCCTTGTCCTTTACCATGTGACTTCGCAGTTCCCCTGTGAAGAGGTGGACTCCGTTTCCCCCACCCCTTGAGGCTGAGCTCAGCCATGTGACTTGCTTTGGCCAACAGGATGATAGCAGATGTCATACAAGCAGAAGCTTTAAGAAATGCTCGCACATTTTTGTTTGCATTCTTGTTCTGTACCATAGCCACAAAGAAAAATGTCCAGATCAGCCTGCTGGAGGTGAAAGACCCATCAATTAGATTCAGGTCACCCCAGTTGTCCTGGCCTTGATCGCCTTAGATCAGAATATAGCCAGCCAAGACAGCAGAGCTGTCCAGCTGCCTAGGCGTCAAAATTCATTACACAATAACTTTTCATCATATTTCTGTTAAAAAACAACCTACTTACCAGTTAATCAGCCTACCCATTCTTTTTTGATAACTCCATCACTTCAGAAATCAATGAAATTGAAAACAGGAAATCAATAGAGAAACCAACAAAACCCAAAGCTGGTTCTTTGAAAAGATCAATAAAATCGATAAACCTCTAGCCAGACTGACTAAGAAAAAAACAGAGAAGACACAAATTGCTAATATTAAAAATGATAGAGGAGGAATAACTATACATCCCATGGACATTACAAGGATAGTAAACGAGTTCTATGGACAACTCTACACCCACAAGTTCAATGACCTAGATGAAATGGACCAATTCCTTAAAAGACGCAATCTGCCCAAACTCACACAAGAAAAAATAGACAATCTGAATTAGAATATATCAGTTAAAGAGATTAAATTAATAATTAATAACCTTCCAAAACAAAAAGTACCAGGCCTGGATGGGTTCATTGGTGAGTTCTACCAAACATTTAAGGAAGAAATGATACCAATGCTCTACAATCTTTTCCAGAATATAGAAGCAGAGAGGATGCTTCTAAACTCATTCTATGAGTCCAGCATTACCTTAATACCAAAACCAGACAAAAACATTATAAGAAAAGAAAACTGCAGACAGACATTATTCATAAACATGGGTGCAAAAATCCTCAGTGAAATTTTAGCAAATAGAATCCAACAATGTATTAAAAGAATCCTATACCATGACCAAGTGGGATTTATCCCAGGTATGCAAGGCTGGTTCAACATTCAAATATCACTTAATGTAATCCATCACATCAGTAGGCTGAATTTTAAAAAAATCACATGATCATATGAATAGATGCAGAAAAAGCATGTGGCAAAATCTATCATCCTTTCATGATAGAAAAAAAAAATTCAGAAAAGTAGGAATAAAGGGAACTTCCTCAACTGGATAATGAATATTTACAAAAAAAAAAATAAAACCTACAGCTAACAACATACTTAACAGTGAGAAACCTGAAACTTTTCTGTGAAGATCAGGAACAAGACAAGGATGTCCCCTCTCATCACTCCTTTTCAACATATTACTGAAAATCCTGGCTAATGCAATAAAACAAGAATAGGAAATAAAAGGTGTATGGATTAGGAAGGAAGAAATAAAATTGTCTTTGTTCACAGAAGACATGATCATCTATGTAGAAATTCTGAAAGAACTGACAAAGAGAAAACCTCTTGGAACTAATAAGCACTTATAACAAGACTGCAGGGTACAAGGTTAACACACAAAAGTCAGTCACTTTCCTATATACCAGCAATGAACAAATGGAATTTGAAATAAAAAATACACTACATTAGCACCCCCAAAATGAAATGAGATACTTAAGTATGAATCTAACAAAATATGTACAAGGTCTATATAAGGAAAACTACAAGACTGTGAAGAAAGATATCAAAGAAGAGTGAAGTAAGTAGACAGCTATTCCATGTCACGGGTAGGAAGATTCAATATTGTCAAGATAGTTCCTTTTAACTTGATCTATAGATTCAATGCAATCTCAATAAAAATTCTAGCAAGTCATTTTGTGGATATTAATAGAATGAAATGAGATACTTAAGTATGAATCTAACAAAATATGTACAAGGTCTATATAAGGAAAACTACAAGACTGTGAAGAAAGATATCAAAGAAGAGTGAAGTAAGTAGACAGCTATTCCATGTCACGGGTAGGAAGATTCAACATTGTCAAGATAGTTCCTTTTAACTTGATCTATAGATTCAATGCAATCCCAATAAAAATTCTAGCAAGTCATTTTGTGGATATTAATACAGAGATTTCTAAGGTTTATATGGAGAGGCAAAAGACCTAGAATAGCCATCACAATATTAAAGAGAACAAAGCTGGAGGACTGACACTGCCCAACTTCAAGACTAACTATGAAGCTACAGTAATCAAGATAGGATGCTACCAGTGAAAGAACAGACAAATCAACGGAACAGAATAAGGAGCCCAGAAATAGACCCACACAAATATAGTCAACTGATCTTTGGCAAAGGAGTAAAGGCAATACAATAAAGAAAGGACAGTCTTTTCAACAAATGGTGCTGGAACAAATGCACATCCACATGCAAAAAAATCATTCTAGACACAGACCTTACCCCCTTCACAAAAATTAACTCAAAATGGATCTTAGACATAAATGTAAAACACAAAACTATAAAAATCCTAGAACATAACATAGAAAATCTAGATGACCTTGGATTTGGTGATGACTTTTTAGATACAAAACCAATGGCAGGATACATGAGAGAAAAAAATTTTAAGCTGGCTTTCATTAAAACTTAAAAAAAAAACCCAACTTTTGGTCTATGAAAGACAAATTGAAAAGAATAAGAAGAGAAGTCTCACACTGGAAAAATATTTGCAATAGACATATCTGATAAAGATTGTTATCCAAAATACATAAAGAACTCATAGACTTCAACAATAAGAAAACAAATAACCCAATTAAAAATGGACCGAAACCTTAACAGACACCTCACCAAAGAAGATATACAGATGACAAATAAGTATATGAAAAATTGCTCCACATCATGTTATTAAAGAAATACAAATTAAAACAACAATGTGATGCCATTACACACCTATTAGAATGGCCAAATACCAGAACACTGATAACACCCAATGCTAGTGAGGATATGGAGCAATAGGAGTTCTCGTTCATTGCTGGTGAGAATGCAAAATGGTACAGCTACTTTGGAAGATAGTTCGGCAGTTTGTTACAAAACTAAGCATACTCTTACCATATGATCCAGCAAACACACTTGTTGATATTTATCCAAAGGAGTGGAAAACATGTCCACACAGAAACCTGCTCATGGGTATTTATAGCAGCTTTATTCATAATTGCAAAAACTTGGAAGCAACTAAGACATCCTTCAGTAGGTGAATGGATAAATAAACTGTGATATGTCCAGACAATGGAATATCATTCAGCCCTAAAAAGAAATGAGTTATCAAGAAATGAAAAAGCATGGAGGAAACAAATGCATGTTACTAAGTGGAAGAAGCCAATCTGAAGAGGATATATGCTGTATGATTCCAACTCTATGACACTCTGGAGAAGACGAAACTTTGGAGACAGAAAAAAGATCAGTGAGTGCCAGGGGTTGGGGAGGGATGGATGAATTGGTGAAGCACAAAGAGTTTTTAGGGCAGTGAAACTACTCTGTATATGTCTATAATGGTGGACACATGTCATCATACATTTGTCAAAACCCATAGAATGTATAACACCAAGAGTGAACCCTAATGTAAACTATGGACTTTGGGTGATAATGATGTGCCAGTGTAGGTTCATCAGTTAACATGATAATGTGGTAGGCTTATCAGTTATAACAAATGTACCACTCTAGTGGGAGATGTTGATAGTGGGAGAAGCTGTGTGTGAGGGGGGACAGGGAGTATATGGAAACTCTGTACTTCTGCTCAAATTTGCTATGAACTTAAAACTGCTCAAAAATTCCTTGGTTTTTTTCCCACTGTCTTCCCAGCTCACAGAGTCCTCTCCCCCTGGGGAGAGTGAGACCATTTCCAAGACCAATGATCTGAGAGCCTTTTCCTGGGGTAGCAAGCTCTCAGCCCGGCATCTCTCTTCTTTCCTCAGAGCTCTAAAGCAGCAGTTCTCAACTGGGGGTAATGAGGGAGTGTCAAAATTTGATTGTGGTGATGGGAGAAGGTATTGCCAAAGCTCCCCCGCTGACTCCATGCCCCCTTCCCCACCCAGCCCAGCCATACCCACACTCATTGAGAACCACAACTCTAATAGTTAGACCTTTAGTGCAAGGAAATATCTGTCCCCTCAGCTAGGTATATTCCACCAGGGAAATCAGATTCTCTTTCAATATACCTTATTATGCAGATATTTCAAGTAGAAAGTACTTTGCCCTGGCCTCAAATTATCCCAGCCATGATCTCAATCTGATCGTTTTGTTTTAACAGTTCCAACCTTAGAATATTCAATTCCACCTTGTTCTGTGCAGAAGTCTGTGTATCCATAAAAATAGACCATGTTTCTTTGTCCTTGTGAGTCTTGATAATTATACAGGATTTTGATATTTTGTGTGACACGTGTATTTATTGTGCATGCACGCATAACATACTAACTGAATTATTCTAAAAACACAAATACTTTGCGGGCTACAGAAACACATACTAAATATCTAAATCTACAAACTGCTGACCAACAGCACCTTTCCCAACAAAGA
The DNA here is from genome assembly GCF_002837175.3 of Physeter macrocephalus. Taxonomy (NCBI): domain Eukaryota; kingdom Metazoa; phylum Chordata; class Mammalia; order Artiodactyla; family Physeteridae; genus Physeter; species Physeter macrocephalus. The sequence continues at coordinate 104,124,073 of NC_041217.1, forward strand.
GAGCAGTTTAATAACAGTGTTAGAAAGCTGGCAATATGTTTGTTAAAATCTTTAATTTCCCAGAAGCCTCTTAAGGCAAAAGGTGTAAATGGAGAAACTGTCCCAGCCTGCGTGCTCCGTGATGGCTCTGTTCCAAGCCCAGATGGGCTGGTGAGGAAACTGTGAACGGACAAATGATAACAGACTACTCTGTAATCCCAACAACAGCTCATTAGCAATCTGTCAGAGATTTTAATACGTATACTGGTGACAATGCAGAAATCACACAATGGTGACACGATCGTGCTCGCGTCTAACTGAAAAGGCCATTGTAAACGGATTGGCATGCTGGCTATAAATAAAACTGTAATGTCGCTAGAAGCACAGGCATATGGATATTTGTGCTCTTGTTGGAAAAGGATGATTTTGTGTGCTCTTAGGCCATCACAAGGAGCTGAGATAACAATGGTTTCGTGATGGAAATCATTAATAAATAAACAGCTAGGCCAGCATGGTGGGAAATGTGAGGGACATAAAGCCATACGGGTTTCCAAAGAATGAACAGTGCTATTTCTCAGTTCTGAAAAAGACTGTGTCAACAATTTAAAATTCCCTTGGATCACAAACCTGGTTTCCAAATGATTTTAAACTTGCTAGTTAGTGGTTCAAATAGTTGCCATTGAAAATGTATTTATTAAAAAGGAAAAGAAAATATATTTGTTTACGTTGTGTGTACACAACGGCCTGGATTTAATGGATAATTAGGGTTTGGTCTCTGAAGGGAGAAAGGGAATGAACATTTATGGAGCACCTATTATATGACAAGTACTTCACACTTGTGATCGTATTTAATTTTCACAACCCTGTTAAATGAGATATAGAGGAGATATTTTCCCCCATTTTACAGGTGCAGAAGTAAATGAGCCCCAGAGAGACTACAAGACTTCATGAAGACAGTAAAGCTAGTAAGTGGAGATGATTCTATTTGAACTTAGCTCGGTATGGTTCCAAAGCTAATCTTTTTCTCCCACTGCATTACACTGCCTCTCAAGTTGTCTGTCATGCAAACTGGGGAGTAGCCTTTTAGGATCCTTATTACTTACTGTGGACAGGCACAAGGGCCCTGGAGATTAAACTGGGCTCCACTTAGATGAAGGTATCCAATTTTGCTGGCACAAATGGACACTGACATTTTAAAAGTATCTACTTTTCAATCTCTTTTGGGGCAATATCTGTGCTTCAGTGTTGGGACATTGCTGCACATGACATGAGGAGTTAAACTAATGATCTATAAAATCCAGTCAAAAGTAGTTTTGAAAGATTACATATATTATATTATTCCATTTATATAAAGCTCAGAAACAGATCAAATTAATTAAAACTGTTTGTTAGAAATCAGGATGGTGGCTACATGGGTAAAACTGCAAGCAGGCACCAGGGGATTCAGGTATTCCTCTGTTTCTTGATCTGGATGCTGGTTGTACCACTGTGTTCACTTTGTGAAAATGCACTGAGTTCATATACTTATGATTTGAACACTTTCCCAAATGTACATCGTACTTCAGTAACATTTACCAAACAAACAAACAAAAAAATGGAAGACAGAATTTTTCCTTACATGATTCAGATTGGATGCTTACATGATCAATTTTCATACTTTGTGGCCTTGTGCAAAATTGTTCTTAGGTGAAGCTTATAGTTAGAAATCTTCTTCTAGAGTTTGGAGATTCTAAGCAGAGGAATATGCACCTGCCTTTGTGTGAATGAGTGTATGTACTCTTACTTAAGCATGTTCTGATCCTGGAAATGGAGTGATACCTGAGTTCTTTCTTACTCTCAACTCTCAAACTCCTGGAAACACTGGGGTGGATACAGGATGCTGGTCAAATGTGAATTTTTCACGGGTGGAGCTTGCGGATATAGCCGTCTCAGGTGGTGACCCCTTGTTGACAGCTATCTCCTCTGCAAATGGCAGTGGCAGGCACCTTCCCCTCTCAAGAACTAACTTGTCCAGCCAAGGTGTTGAACCCACTCTTACCTTGCGTCTTCCTCCCATTTCTCCTCAACTCAGCTTATTACCAGGTTCCAGCAGAAGAGACAAGGGGTTGCTTGGGGAGGATTTTTGTTTCCCACATACACCTGAAGGGCTGATTCTGAGGGCTCTGACAGATTTGCTCTGTTCGCCCATACCTCAAACATACTTCCTACCTTAGAGCATATATGCAACTTCATGACAGTCTTTTTTACCTAAAAGATAACTACAAATGAGATAGATTGTTGAAATGCTGCACGGAGTAGCCTTTGACAAAGTAACAACCTCCCTTCTAGAACTTTATTCTAAAGATGTCATCAGACAAGTTTCTAAAGACGTATATTTCTCAAAGTGTGGTTTGAGGACTACCAGCATCAATATCACCTGTAAAATCATGGTAAAATGTGGATTCCTGGGTCTTACACCTTTCTTACTGAAGCAGAATCTCAGATGTGGAGATTTTACATCTCCATGCATCCCTATATTTAGAATACCCCAGATGATCCTTAGTCACATTAAAGTTTGAGGATCATTGGTGCACAGCAGGGATGATCTTGCAATATTATTTGAAAGAGGAACAAAAAAGAGGGGAGCCTACATGTTCACCAGAAGAGGATTAGTTAAAATAATTTATAATAATATTCTGCAGCTTTGAATATGTGATGTAGATTCATATTTATTGACATGGAAAATGGTTACAACATATTGCTGAATGACAAAAAGCAGGTTATACTACAGTGTGTTATAATCTGATAACATTTTTGTTTCTAAATATGTGTGTAAGTGATACCAGAATACCAACAATGCTTATCTCTGGATGATATCCTTATTTTTCATTGCTTTCCTCTATATCTTCTGATTGTTTTTCAATGAACATGCAAAACATATTACATTTATATTCTAGTAACTCAATAAAGCTATTTAAAAAATAGAAAAAGAAAAGTATTTGATATTTGATTTCTTGGACACGTACTACAGGTATACCATCTCAGTGAAATTTGTGGCTGGTTAATTCAGAAGATAGCAACGGCTATCTCATCTTTTGAAGATGTGAAATGTCTAGAAGACACCTCTCTGTTGGTCCATCGATCAGCCAATATCGCCCTTGAGTAGAACCTTCTGAACACAACATTGGCTTTAAAGCTGATGTTTTGTATCACAGGGATTTTTACTTATTAGAACTAGTGTCTTTTGTGGAGGTTAAGAATGGTGTAAGACTGAGAAATGCATTCTCTGATTTTGAGAAGTGAATCTGGTGCTAAAAGAGAAACTGCCCGACTCTTGCCTATAGCAGAAGATTTGCAGCAGTGGAAAAGAGAACTGAGGAAAAGGACAGGTCATTGAATTGCAGTTGTACCCTACTTTTTATTCTTTCTTTCTACCTCTTGCCCCTAAAGTGTCTTTTTTTTTCTTTCTTTTTCATCAACTTATTATTGTAATGAAAGAGAGACAAAATGAGATCCACTGAAAATTCTGGTATTTTGCCTCTCAGACCACAATCTTGGGAGTGCATTTTTCTTAATCCAGTTCTGTTTTAAATGTTGTCAGGATGTACCATAATTGGGTGTGGTAAATGACACTGGAACCACATTGCTACTCACTCTGGAAATGATATGAGCTCAGCATGCTGCTGATCAAATGCATTTCTGCATTAAAACTATTACAGGCAGAATGCCTCGATGGGATTCTTTCCTCCTAATAGTTTTCCAGGGTTGATGCTGAAAGGGTTCTGTCAATCAAGTCTGAAAATCAGCTTAGCACCCTGACTTGGCTTAATAAAATGCAGCTGGCAGGATCTCAGCTCAGAGGCCACCGTTCCCTGGTTCCGACATTATAAAGCCCCACTAAAAATGCCTCATTATAATTGATGCTCACTGATAATACACCTTTTTTAAAAAAATGCAAAGAATACCTCCAGAAAGAGTCTTTGCCTTACACAAGCCTGCTAGAAGAGAGACACATATCAAAGACAGCTAAAAAGAAGTAGGACAGGCTAAATGTATTTTCACAAGTACCCTTGAGATGGACTCGATGAGGATTCTGACTTTATTAGGTGGCTTGGGGTCAGGATAATGCACCAAGAATCGATATAGAAATAGGAATATTGCCCAGATTGTGTGGTTGTGAAGGGGGCTCTGATAGTACTGTCACCAATAATGGGAAGATGAGAATTCCAAATGAAAAAATTTATTTTACTAAGGAAAACAAGATGTCATGATGCAGAAAGGCTGTGACAACTGATCCACCAGTTAGGACAGAACAAACGCCTCTTGAATCATTAAGTCACTACCTGACTATGTAGCCCCCAGACCACCATCTCTCAGTTCTTCTAAAACTAAGACTTCTAGGCCAGTTGATTCCACTTCTCTTTGAATAGAAAAATCTTCTCTCCTGGCTTCTTGGACAAAGGCACCCACACTAAAACGATCCACAGTAAAAGGACATTCGGGAGGTCAAAGTGCTAGAGTGAAGCTTCATGGTTTTCAAGCAAATTCTACTTTCTGGAAAGTTTCTGCTGGCTGACTCTGAGGAAGGAGAAAATGGAATAGAGAAACAAAGCCTGAGGTGAGGGGCGGATTTTCCCATCGGGGAACTCTCGTTGTGGTAGAATATCATTAAGGTGTATTACAAACCAGGAAACTGAGGAAGAAACATTACTAATTATACTTCAATGTTGTTTCTTTGAATCTCTATTCAGAGACAGCTGGCGTGATTTCACAGGAAGGGGGAAGAAAACAGTTTTTCATGGGTGGTAGAGCTACTGTTAAGGAAGTTTTAATGAGGCACTCTGGGCATGGTCTTCTTAGCACAACTAAAATGGCTCTGGAGGTGGTGGGGTCACGTGACATTAATAAGGGGAAACGCTTGATTCCATTCTATTTGCTTCAGATTCCTCTCCAAATATTAATTGCCTGAATTTCCCTGGTCAAGTAAAAAGAATAAGCATCATATAATATTAATTGCCTGAATTTCCCTGGTCAAGTAAAAAGAATAAGCATATGCAAATTTTTCATTTGGCTCTTTTATTACATTGGCCTGTATTCCTTCCAGATGTGGTCCGTGCAGGTGAGAAGCAGAGCCTCCTGCGCTGTCCTTGGGATGAGTTATGACTGGCTTATGTTGAGGACTCATTTTGTGCTGCGCCTTGGACCGAGCTCTTTATAAACCTTATCTCCTCCTGACTTCCACACCACTCTGCCTCCTGCGCTGTCCTTGGGATGAGTTATGACTGGCTTATGTTGAGGACTCATTTTGTGCTGCGCCTTGGACCGAGCTCTTTATAAACCTTATCTCCTCCTGACTTCCACACCAATAAGGAGCTTTCCTACCACTACCACCTACCTTAACTCTGCCTCTTCCTTTCCTAAAAGCGATGGCTCATCACTCTGCACTGTATTTCTGTGTTAGTGCCCCAAATATAATTTTACCCCTTGCCTCCCCCTGCTCCCCTCCCTGTGCCTCAGTTAGGATAACTGTACTTCAGTGACAGAACTCAATCCAAGTTCCTGTTTCTGGCATCTGTCTAGGTCCCCAAGGTCCTGGGGACTGACCCTGCCATAGCCCCAACCCAATAGGTTGAGCCTGTCCCTTGGGAACAGAGCCTGGACCCTGTCTGCCAACCAGAGGGCTCTGGGTACCTGCTTCCCTTGTTTTCCTTTTCCCGTGCTCTGCTCGTATATTGGGACACTTTCCTTCAATGAGTTCAAGTAGGGAAAAGCACCTAGCACCATGCCTGACACAGAGGGCACTAAATAAATGCTAGAATCCCTTTATTCAACTAGGCCCCCAAGTCCCTGACTGGGATGGCCACATTCCTGGGACACCAGACCTCGACCACTTATCAGAACCTCTTCTAGCTATACCCCCCATACTTCCATCTCCTCCAGTTCATTGATTTTGGGCTCAACCTTGCCCTTCACACCATTCGTATCACAGCTGAGAGTTCTGGTGAATTTAATCAGACGTCTTCCTTGAACACCTTGAAATAAAGGCCAGAAGATCCCAGAACAATTTCACACTAAAATTCTCTTTTGTTCAACAAATGTATATTGATGATTCAAGCTCTGGGCCTCCATGGTCCCAGCCTAGGTTGGATGCAGGTAATTACGAGGTGAAAAAGCAGGTCTAGCCTTGCCTCTCTTCTTACCTCTTGCCTCCCTCATTCCTGGAAGCCACAATCCCTACCCAAGGTGCACCCTCTGCAGTCTCATCCTCTGCCCCTTTAGCCAGTCCAGCTTCCCCCCCATCCCAAGTGCCTTTTCAGGTCCTCTGTCCTACATGCACACAAGTGAAGAGAGTGTCTTCTCTCCTCCACTGAACCAGCAGTAGGATGACATCCTTTTAGAACTCTACTACTGCTTCCCAAACAGCCTCTAAAGTCCTCAGGTGAGACTTATTGTTTATTATTCATTTGTTAATTAGTCAGTTCATTCACCAATCAATTACACATTGTACCCTGCCTAGAGACCACATAGCATAGGGTTAGAGCATGGACTCTGGAATGAGACTGAGTTTAAAGCCTGGGTCTGCCACTTACTCACTGCGAAACCTTGGGAATGTTGCTTTTCTTCTCTGTGCATCCGTTTCCTCATCTATAAAATATGAGAGAGTACTTGACAGGGTTATTATGAGAACTAAGTGAGTTAGAACAGCACTTTCCACAGAGATATTATCTTTGAGTCTTAGCTACCACTGCCATTGAGTGCCAGCACTGGGCTAGGAGCTGGGAGGCAGTGGTGAACAGTACCGATAGTCAAACAAGCAAATATAGGAAAGCAGGAGGATTGTAGTAGACTAGTACCAGGTGCTTGAGTGCGTAGTGGGAGCGTCGCCTGGAGGGCTTGTTAAACACAGGTAGCCAGACCCTACTGTATGTTTCCTATTGCTGCTGTAACAAATTATCACAAACTTAGTGATTTAAAACAACTCAAATGTATTATAGTTGTGAAATTCAGAAGTCCAAAATGGCTCTGACTGCGAAAAAAATCAAGTTTTCAGCAGGGCTGAGCTCCTTTCTGGAGGTTCTTGGGGAGAATAGCTTTCTTGTCTTTTCTAGCTCTGGAGGCTGTGCACATTCCTTGGCTAGTGTCCCCTCTTCATCTTCAAATCTAGCAATGGCTAGTCAAGTCTCTCTCATGATGATATCTCTCTGGTTCTGACTCTTCTATCTCCTTCCCCATTTAAGGACTCTTGTGATTACACTGGACCTACCTGGATAATCCAGGATAACCTCTTTATTTTAAAATCAGGTGACGGGAAATCTTAATTCCATCTGCAGCTTCAATTCCCCTTTGCCATCTAATGTAAGATATTCAGAGGTTCTGTGGATTAGGATGTGGACATCTTTGGGGAGGGCAATATTCTGCCTATCACGCCTATTCTCAGAGTTTTTGATTCACTAGGTCTATGATGGGGCCCAAGAATTTGCATTTCTAACAAGTTCTCAGATGCTCCTGTTACTACTGATCCAGGACCCACTTTGAGAACAGCTGGTTTAGAGACTCTGGTCATTCACATCTTCATCCATTCAACAGATTTTTTGGATCTCTAACTGTGAGCCCAACCCTATCCCAGATGCTGGTAATGGTGCCTGCCAATAAAAACAATTTAAAAAGGAAAGAAAAGAAAAGAAAAAAGCCCATAATCTAGCAAGGGGGCCAACAATTTCAGTGTGGGGTGATGTATAATCTAATAGAGCTATGTGCAAAATGCTAAGCCTTCCCAGAGAACAGCAACTAACAGGGGCCAGGGTGGGCTTCGTAGAGCAAGTGACATGCAAACTGGCTATGAACAATAAAGAGGAGATTTTCAGAAAGTTAAGGAGGGGAAGATTATTGCAGGTATTGGGGAACAGCATATGAAAAAGAGCATGATGTGTTTAGGGAATGGGGAGTAGTTCTCTGCAGGTGGAGTGGATAGTGCATTGCAGTGGGAGAAGAGTTGGAATAGGCCATATTGAGGAGTGCAGTGGACCTGTTTAAGTTACCTGCCCAGCCCACACCGTCTTCATTGAGAACATTCCTCTCTACTCCTCCAAAGATATGAACCTCAGGCTGGCATGTTTTGTCCACATGATCTTTCTTGACCCATGAGCTAAGCCAATCAGAATTCCTTTCTCACGAATGTATTCTAAGAGATATGAAGGTTAGGTAGACTTGGATTAAGAGTGTCTGTTGGGGTGGGGGGGATCATGTGTATTGATAAACATGTGTGAGGGTAGTGAGGAGATGGAGGGGGTGCTGCAGGAGAATGGGGCAAAGTCACTGAAAGAAGAGATGAGATACTGAAGGCAGTGGGAGAGGAGCCTGCAAACGTGGGACACTGTCCACGACAGCTCCCCTGATGCCTGGCTCTACTTCTTGTCTCACGAATATTTCTTTGTTTCTTTATTTCTTTGTTTGCCTGTTTCTTTTTTTTTTTAATTTTTTAAAACTTAAAAAAAATATTTATTATCATTATTATTGGGGCTGTGTTGGGTCTTTACTGCTGTGTGCATGGGCTTTCTCTAGTTGTGGCGAGTGGGGGCTACTCTTCATTGTGGTGCACGGGCTTCTCATGGTGGTGGCTTCTCTTGTTGCAGAGCATGGGCTCTAGGCATGCAGGCTTCAGCAGTTGCAGCACGCAGGCTCAGTAGTTGTGGCTCACAGGCTCTAGAGCGCAGCCTCAGTAGTTGTGGCGCACGGGCTTAGTTGCTCCGTGGCATGTGGGATCTTCTCGGACCAGGGCTCGAACCTGTGTCCCCCGCACTGGCAGGTGGATTCTTAACCACTGTGCCACCAGGGAAGTCCTGTTTCTTTTTTTGATACCTTATTTTTAGGTAGTTTTACATTCACAACAAAATCGAGAGGACAGTACAGAGGTTTCCCATTTACCTCCTACCCCCACAGAGCATAGCATTTCATCGTCAGTATCACTCACCAGTGTGGTACATTTTTTACCAAGGATGAACCTACATTGACACATCATAAGCACCCAAAGTCCGTCTCTGGACTCTCTTTATAATAAATCTTTTTCTTAAATGAGATAGAATACATTTCTTTCTTTTTTTTCTTTTCTCTTTTTGCAACCAATAATCACTAACTGATATGAAGAGTTTAGATTTTATCTAGGCAGAAGTGAGCCAGTGGAAGTGTATGAGGCAAAGGAGTAACACAGTTAGATTTGTGTTTCAGAAAGATCTCTGGCAGCAAAAGGGGTTGGGGAAGGAAGCTGGTGAAAGGCTCTAGCATTGGTCTGGGCAGTAGAGGATGAGAGCCTAAACTGAGGCAGCAGCGGTGAGGATGGAAGGAGGGGGTGTGTCTGAGGGATACTTGGAGGTAGAATTGACAGGTCTTAGCATCTTGAGTTGCAGGGAGCCCAGGCCACAAAGAGTTAAGGAAAGTCCTCAGTTTCTAGCTCAATGAATTGAAAGAACTGCAAACCTGTTAACAGAGAAAGTGAGGACAGAATCACATTTGGATGAAAGATATTAAGGTTAGTTTTAGACATATGTAGCATTTGAGAAGCCTGTGGCAATATCCAGTAGACACTGACACTTTATTCCTGGAGGTCAATAGATGAGTTAGAATAAAGGTGCATATAGGTGGCATCCACCTGATGGATTAGATTCCAGAAACAGTTTAGCATGAGAAGGAAGGAAGGAAGGAAGGAAGGAATCACCACCAACTCATCGAGAACTTTCTAACCATTGCTCACCCCGCTCACAAGTTGTTCCTGCCTCATTGCAAATATTTCCCTGCATACATAAAATTTTGTTACAAAAAATAAAATGTTGGGTAAGAGCCTTTTGAATTCAACCAGCCATGTCACCCCAGCTGAAGAAAGCCATTCCCTCTGCATTAGGCCAACTGGTGAATAAGCAGTTCTCCGTCCAGACCCTTAGCACAGAGCGTTCTGCACAGTAATTAACCAAGAGCAGAAGGAAGGAAGGAAGGGAGAGAGAGAGAAAGAGAGGGAGGGAGGGGGGGGGGGGGGGAGAGAAAGAAAGAGAGAAAGAAGAAAGAAAGAAAGAAAGAAAGATAAAAAAGAAAGAGGAAGGAAGAGAAAGAAAGAAAGAAAAAGAAAGGAAGGAAGGAAGGAAGAAAAGTGAAACAACAGAAACACAGACAACACAAACATTGACGGCCAGAAGAGTGACATGAGGACATGAGAAGGAAGGGTGAGAGGGGTAGGACAGCCGGGAGAGAGAATCATAGAAGCTAAGGAAGGAGAGCTTTAAGCATCAGGGAATGCCCATGCAGGTCAAATTAAATAATATGAAAGCTGGAAGGGGTTCGCAGTATTTGATATTTGAGACATTGCTGTCTTTTAAAGAGAGCAGTTACATCAAAGTGGAGATAGCGGTAATAAGGTGAGGTCATCTTGGTTGAGAAGTGACTGTTTGCTAAGGAAGTAGGCAAAACAAGTGACAGCTACCCTCTCTAGAAGTTTGGATGTGAAGGAAAAGACACATTTGGGCAGAAGCTTAAGGATGAAGACAGAGTAGACTGTAAAACTGACCTTCATTCTTCATCCCTCCCTGAAACCACACCTTTTGTGATGTGACTTTGCAGCTCCTCCGATCAAGTCTATTTCCTTGCTCTTGGGCTGGCCTGTGGTTTGCTTTTGCCCATAAAATGAGGCAGAAGTGATATTGTACTAGTTCTAGAGGCCTGTGTACTTCTTTTCTCTCTGTCTTAAAATCCTGCCAGGCCACCATGAGACCAAGCTTGTGCTAACTTGCTGGATAAGTGATCAGTGACCCAGTCACCCCTTCCCCATAACTAATAACCTGCTAATTTCCAGGCATGTGAGTGAGATCATCCTTGACCAGCCTGCCCCCGCCAGCCCACCTGCAGACTGCACACTCGTGAGGATATGCAGCCGGTATTTCAGGCCCAGCTAAAGCCAGCCTGGCCCAGATTAATAGAATTGCCCAGATGACTCATCAATTTGTGAGTAAAAAAAATGCTTGCTTTTTAAGCCACTGTTGTAGGGTGCTTTGTTACACATCCATAGATAACTAACTGATTCAAGAATTTATGGGGGGGGGGCTTCTCTGGTGGCACAGTGGTTGAGAGTCCGCCTGCCGATGCAGGGGACACGGGTTCGTGCCCCGGTCCGGGAAGATCCCACGTGCCGCGGAGCGGCTGGGCCCGTGAGCCATGGCCGCTGAGTCTGCACGTCCGGAGCCTGTGCCCCGCAACGGGAGAGGCCACAACAGTGAGAGGCCCGCGTACTGCCAAAAAAAAAAAAAAGAATTTATGGGGGGCTTCCCTGGTGGCGCAGTGGTTGGGAGTCCGCCTGCCAATGCAGGGGACACGGGTTTGAGCCCTGGTCCGGGAAGACCCCACATGCCATGGAGCAACTGGGCCCGTGTGCCACAACTGCTGAGCCTGCGCTCTAGAGCCTGCAAGCCACAACTACTGAGCCCTCATGCCACAACTACTGAAGGCCACGTGCCTAGAGCCCATGCTCCCCAACGGGAGAGGCCACTGCAATGAGAAGCCCACACACCGCAATGAAGAGTGGCCACCGCTCACCGCAACTAGAGAAAGCCTGTGTGCAGCAATGAAGACCTAATGCAGCCAAAAATAAATAAATAAAATAAAATTAATTAATTAAAAAAAAGAGTTTATGGGAAGGTTTTCATTATCTTGCTTTGGCAAGGAGGAGATTTGAGAATATCTGTGTGTTGTAGCGGGGAAAGACAGCCTTAAGATTCAAGGAAGAGGGAGGAAGTGATGAGAAGGGGATGTGACCAAAAACTCAGGTGGAAGATTAGCCTGGGAACATGCAGAGAGCCTCCTTTCCTTTCTAGAGAAGAGAAAGAAGTAGGGCTAGAGGAGGATGTCCTGGACTGAGATTCAGTGGCTCTCTGGGACTTCAGCCCTAAACTGTGAGCTGGGTGGTAGTTTCTCCAGCTGCATCTCTGGACATGCTCACATTTAACATCCAACCAAAAATTAACACCTCAAACTCATGCAATTCCACATCTGTCAAAGCTAAAAGGGGCATCTGAGACAGATTGCCTTTTGTTTTCACGGGCGTGTCAAATGCCGCAGTGACAGCAAAGGAATAATCTTCAGTTTGTGTATAATGAGGTCTGAAATTTCCGTCTCCACACATTGATCATGAATCTTATTTCACTAGATAAACTGACAGCAGAGTCTCAGGTACTTAAACAAAATTTTGAAAAAAAAAATCAACACAACCACCCACATCTATGGTTTTTTTCCTACTATCACTTTTACGGTTCAGTTATTTTGTCTAGATGCAGTCGTTTCCAGTTTTGTCTGGATTCCTCAACAGCCAAATCATTCCTTAATTCTAGACATATACTCCTCTGTCCTGAAAGATGATTTAGTGGAAAGACAACTGGTTTGGGAGGCAGAAGAACTGAGTTCTAGTCTTGATTCTGCTAAGTCACATAACCTCAGTTTTCTTATTTGAAAATGTGTTCCTCCAGCAAATATTGATTGAGTACTTACTTACCATGTGCTAGGCACTGTTTAAGTACTTAGGATAGCTTAGTAAAAAAATGAAACAAACAAACAAACAAAAAACAAAAACAAAAAAAGACCCCTGCCCTCAGGAAGCTACATTCTGGAGAAACGTTAGACAATGAAAACACATGCAATAAACAGGATAATTCTATCCTACGATAGATGATAAATAGTGTTATGGAAAAAAATTATAGATCAAGTAGGAGTGGGAGCAGGTCGCAGGTCAGGGGAAACCCCTGAGGAGGTGACTGGAAGGAGGTGAAGGAGTTACCACGAGAGTATCTGGAGGAAGAACATTCCAGGCAAAGTCCCTAAGAGTATCTCCTTAGTCTTTTCCTCCATACTCCGTTCCTCTTTGCTGGCCTTGGAGAAGGTTTACAATGCACACAACCTCGAGGCCAGGCTTCCGTACCATTCCACACATTTCTTTAAACAGCCAACTAATGGCCAACTGTTCCCTTTGAGCGAGCCCCATGGGCATTAGGTGCAAGAGCTTGTTGTCTTGCATTTACTTTCAGGGACCTCTGTGTGCGATTTTCCTGCCATCCAAAAGGCTAGATCTGTATTATGCCAAACATCACATGGGTATTTCCTTCCTGCTGTGCACAGGGCAGTTAAAGCTGGCAAATGTATTTTTTTTTTTTAAAGACATGACTCTTGATAAGGTAACTACCATTTCTGAGTACCTCTTATGTGCCAGGTACCTTACATTCTTTATTTCCCCTAATCCTTCCAACACCCCCACCTCCCTCTGAGATAAGCATTTTCCCACTTTACAGATAAGGAATCAGAGGTTCAGAGAATTTAGGAAACCTATCTATAGTCACATTGCTAGTAAGTTTTACAGCCAGAATTAGATTCCCAAGTGCATGTTCTTTCCACTATACCACACTTCTTTTCTTCCTAAGTACCCTTTGATCTAGCTAGAAAACCTGATGTATATGTGAGACATCTAGAGAGTCATTTTAAGGCATATGGCATGGTGGTTAAGGGCTTGGGCTCTGCAGTCAGACAGGCTGAGGTCAATATTAGTTCTGCCACATCATAACTGTGTGATTGTGGGCAAAGTGACTTAACTTTTCTGAGCTTCCTTTTTTTTTTATTATTTGTAAAATATGTATAAGTACCCATCTCATAAAGTTTTGGGGAGGATTCAGTGAAATCATTCATATAAAGTGCATGGCACAGTGTCTCTTACATAACTGCTCATACATGTTAACAATTAGTCTCATATATTGCTGATGAATTTTTTAAAAGCATATGTACCTTTATTTATCAAGATATCTCTGGAAGGCTCAGAAGAAGGCTGAAGGAACTGGCCACACAGCGCCTCTGAGATGGGAACTGGGGAGCTGGAATAAAAAGACTTAACTTTTCATCTGATTATTTGTACACTCTATATATGTTTAAATGTTGGGCCATATGATATTACTTATTCAAGGAAATAATTAGTTAGTTTTTAAATGCTATGATTATCATTGTAAGGAATTTGGGATAAAGAAGCCATCAGTGGGGCAGACTGATTTGGAAGAGGTTTCTTGGAGATGAATTGAGCAGGGCCTTGAAGCAGGTACAGAATTTTGATGACAGAATAAAGAACTGGGAGGCATTTTAAGTGAAAGTTTCTTGCAAAGTAAAGCAGAGCATAAAGGCAGGAGTGAGTAGCCAGTGGCTGCCGTCCACTCAATGATAATTGTTTGGTGTTGTGGTAGCAACTAATCCAGGTGGTAGAGAATGGTTTTCAAATGCCTAGAGTGGAAAGGAGAGAGTATAAGTGAAAAATTGCCCAAACACCACCTCACACGCAAAAATTAAGAAAGACTGCTGGTTGAGGATGATGCCATGGGCCCTGCTGCCAGAATTATTCTGGTTCATCAATCCAAATTGAGCTGGAGGAACCTTTGACATCCCCCTTTCTCTGCCTGCAGGTCAGCTGGCTCCAATCCTGAGGTCATCACTCATCAAGAGGGGATAATCCCAAGGACAGCAGGATCGGCTTCGTCACTTGGATTTAGGAGCGAGAAACCCATCAGGCAACTAAACAGTAACAATGACCCACCATTAAACACACAGAGAGAAGAGCATGACAAGGCGTTTGTACAAGAAGAAGCCAGGAGCACTTGCTGACAGCGCCTACTGAGACGCTGACCACTGTGAGCTCTGCCCACTGAACTGCAGTACAAAATCGCCCTCTCCCCGGAGTCGCTTAGATGTGCACACAACATCAATTCAGACGATGGGCCCTGCACAGACTTAACAGAGTGAAAAGAATTTGGGGGTGAGATGGACCTGGGTTTGACTTGTTACGCTGCCACTTTTCTGTAGAATGCTTTGGTCACATTTTCAAATGTCTCTGGGCCTCAGTTTCCTTGTCTGCAAAATGGAGCTAATACCTACTCTGAGGCTTTTAAGAGGATCAAATTCAACAGTGTCTGAAAAGCGCAAGCTACACAGGTACTTCTCTTTACGGAAAAAGAGCAAGATGGGCACCAAAAAGGGAACCAATACAAAGAGAGCTGTTTGAAAAATTATCCTTTGTTGCAGGCACTCAGACTCAGGTATGCTTATTTCTTTAGCTCGGATACCAGCGGGAAAAGGCGGAGAGAGAAATGGGGAAAGGCAGGAAGCCAGAATCTGGCTCTTGTAGGAGAAAATTCACTCTAACTAATTTTCAGACAATGTTACTCTCCTTCCTCAAACACTGGGACCACAAGGCATTATGCCAAAGAAGTCAGCAGCCTGGCACATATTTTAAACTGATTCTGAGACCGAACGACAGGCCATTTGTGCCATATGCCACTGACATGTTAATCTAGGCAAAGATACTAGGCACCTGGGGACATCCATGCTAAAATGCCATTTAGGCAGGGCACAGCAACTCCAATGACAGAAGTTCATCAAGGCAAATGGCGAGGGCGGCCAAGAAGATACAAGTGGAAAGGAGGAGTGAAAGGGAGATAGTGTTTAATCCTTGAAAGATTTTCTGAGTTGCAGACACTTCATTATGCTTCTAGGAGAGCTGCAGATTTAACAAACATCAAAACTGTGTATTTACAGGCCGGACAAATGAGTGTCTACTACTTTTGCACCTATTATAGTATGTGACCGCCAGCCCCATGACCCTTCTATCCATTGGCAAATACTGGGAGATGCTCCAGTCCATCAGAATGACCTCCTTTATCCCTGCAGTTTCATTGTAAAAAGCAAGTAGCTGCCGAGTGCCTCTAGCAGATGCCCCGGTGTCAGACTTTCCAGGGTCCAATTTGGTCGGAACACTCTGGGCCTTTGGTCTCCCTCTCCCCTTTGCCCAGCCCTGTTTCTTGTTTACTATGAGCAATAATGAGCTTCTCCACCCCAGCATGAGGACAGGCTCACAGCCAGCACATGAAAAAGGCTGAGCTCGTGTGTGGCAATTACTCTATTTCATGGGCAGATCACACATCTCTTTTTTTCCTTCTTCTGTGATGCAACTACACTAATGATTTTTTTAAGTAGGAATAAGGCCGCACTATGGCCTTCAGGGAAAAAAAGTCACACAGCAGGAGAACTGCAACAGACATCATAAAAGGAGCTCACAATGAAATGTCCACCCACTCTTGTCATTGGATCAAATGATTTTCCAGGAGCCAAAGGATCCTTCTAACTTAGGAGATCTTAATAAACAAATAGAATCACTGTCTTCATTATTTTCTTCCAGGCAAATGAAACTTTAAAAAAATCAGCTCTTCCTGTTACCATTAGTTATTTTTCACAGTCAGAAGATTCTGAAAGATCATAAAAATAAGATTAGGCCACCAAAGAATGTGGGTGCTCCCTAGCATTCTCTCTGGCGTGTAGTTCAGTGTTGTCCTTGTTGAGTGTGGGCTCTGGAATCAGCCCTTGATTTAAATCCGGAGCCCTGTCCCTTACTCACTAATGACCACTGGCAACTTACTCAACGTCACCCCCAAGTCTCTGTTTCTTCATCTGTAAACGTGTACAGAGTAACCCCATCCTCCAGGGTTATTATGAGAATTAGAGAAGACGTGTGTAGCAAGGAGCATGCTTTCAGGCATGTGGGTAACTATATTAAAATGATAGACTTGATCTTGGGAACCACATGTGACTTATTTTTTTTTAATGGAGAGAAATTATTTCTATGAATTCTTAGCAAAGACTAAATAGATGTTTAATCACAAAATCATGGCCATCTTCTGAGCCTTCACCACTAGACCCATTGGGCTGTGTTATGCCTTATAAAAGATTTGTAAGGAGTAGGAGAGTTGGTTTTTGCCTCAGGAATAGCTTAATGTCAACCCCGGAGAACAGTAACATCACTCTGAGTCTAAGACCCAAAATTCAACGACCCCATGCTCGTGCTCTACACACCCAGAAAACCCATCTTGAATGAAATCCAAACACTCTCTTGCTTAAATCTCATAACTGATCTCCTTGCACCCATCCTTGATCCCTACAGCCAATTCACGGAGTACCAGGGAGCTCTCTAGAATGTAAGATGTTCAATACATCACATCATCTCAAAACTTGCTGATGGCTCCCTATCTCGCACCGAACAAAATCCAAAATCCTCACTCAAAAGCTCTTCATGGTCTGGGCTCCAGTTACATTTCAGATCACATCTTTTACCACGCTCTCCAGGTTCCTCCAGTCATACGAGTCTCCTCAAACACACCAAACATGCTCTTTCTCTCTGGAATATTCTTCCCCATGAGCCCATAGGGCTTTCTCCTTTACTTCATTTAGTCTTCTGCTAAAATCTCACATAATCAGAGAAAGCGTCCCCGACCACTCTTTTCAGTCACCCCACCCCGCTATTCTGTGACCCCTTACTCTGCTTTATTTTTCTTCACAGAGCCTTCAAGACTGAATATAGGCGGGTTAATGTAATGATCTCTAGCCCCCACCACTACAGCTGGTCTCAAGGCCATAACTGATGCCTACCAACTACCTCTTCTACCACTCATTCTAGATTTCCCTCACTCTTTGCCAACACCTCAGCTGGTCTAGGTTGCTTTCTAGGTGGAGTGACTTAGATCTGTAACCCCAAGGGGTCTGAATTTCTTTAGTCCTTTTAGACTGAGGTTGCTACAGTTCCCATTTATAGTTATTGGGCATGGAGTTCTCACCAAGAGGTGACCCACTGAATCCCTGAGTCCGAGACATACTCCCTTCTGCCCTGCTACCTTCATTGTGTAGTTGCAACTCTAGTTCCTCACAGTAATCAGGGTCAATTTCCCTTAATAAAAATTGCACAAGTGGGTCACTAAGAGTGCTGGTGAAAGGGACCAATCCTATTTCCACCCACTGATTCCTGGACCCACATACTCTTGCTATTAGAGAATCAGTACTGTTGGTTCTGTGCGTATACTGCATGTTGGAGGCTACAGTCCAACCCCATAGAGTGTTATGCCCAAACTAGTACCATGAGACTTTAATAGGCAAGTCCATTATTCTACTAGGCTGGCTACCTCTTGGGGATGAAGTACATTGTAAGACTAATAAACCTCATTGTCATATGCCCATTGCCACACTCCCCCTTACCATTAAATGGGTCCCATTACCCTGAGGTAATGTTGTATGGGATCCCATATCAGTAAAAAAGGCATTCTATAATTCCTCAGATATTGGTTTTGGCAACAGCACTGAGGTCAAGGAAGGCAAAGCCATATCCTAAGTAGGTGTCAACTCCAGTAATGGAATTAGGTCTGATGTAATCAACATGCCACCTAGTAACTGGCTAGTCTCCTTAAGGATGGTACCTTTCAGGCCAGTCTGCACCGCTGGCAGGATGGATATTCAACCATGGCAGGCACTATATCAGCCTTGGCAAAAGGGAGTTGATACTTCTGTGTCCAAACCTAGTGTCTACCCCATCACCGAGGTCATGGCATTCGTGAACCCATTGCGCAAGTACTGGAGTGGCCATGGAGAGAGGCTCACTGACATCCAGGAGACAGGTCATCCTCTCCACTTGGTTGTTGACCCTATTGATTCACTGTGGAGGATACTCATGGCATTAACATGAGAGTCAATAATCCTTACTCTTAATGCCTTCCCTCATAAATCCATCCACATACCTCTTCCTCAAACTTCCTTATATATGCCCTATAAATATGGACATTATCAAGCTGGTCATCGCTGGAGGCCATTTAGAATGTGTCTCAGCATTGTCTACATAAGGGGCAGGCGAGAGCAACTCCAC
Organism: Physeter macrocephalus; assembly: GCF_002837175.3. Taxonomy (NCBI): domain Eukaryota; kingdom Metazoa; phylum Chordata; class Mammalia; order Artiodactyla; family Physeteridae; genus Physeter; species Physeter macrocephalus. The sequence goes on from NC_041217.1 coordinate 104,142,770, forward strand.
CCACCAGTTTCCATCCTCATTAGTCAAGGGTTGCTCCAAAGGGTGTTAATCCCTCTGAATGTCTAGGTTTTCGTATGTGTGAGTGCTAAGCAGATTCCTGAAGAGATACCCTGTTAGGTTATCAGAGAAGCTCAGGTAAGAGAGTGTAATAGATTCAGGGTCCAGCTGAGACAAGATCCTTATCTGGTTATTCCCAGGCACAGCTGGTTGGTGCAGCAGAATTTGGAATAAAAGGTGGGCTGGGAGGATATGAGATGAAGCCTAAGAGGAGTCTGATATACCCTCAAAGCCTGGGGAGGCAGGCATGATTGTAAGAACGTGTTAAATTATGTATTTCAGACAATTAGATAATAGGATATTAAGACGTACGTGCTAGTTGTATAGTTCTGCCAACAAAGGCAAAAGTTGTTAGCAGAAGCAGCGATCGATGTGGACTCAAGTTGGCAGAAAAAGAGTTAGAGCCTTGAGGCGTGGCTGGTGGGGAGGCTGAGAGTTCTGGGTGAAGAGTCCCCCATGTTAACAGAGACGAATTGAGAATTCCCTGGAGAAGAGCAGGAGTCAAACACAGGAAAGAGACATCCAGACAGCTGAGAGTACAGGGTTTCTCTTGGTTCAGATAGATTTTCTGTCCTGTTGCCTCCTATAAGATAGACTGCCGTCTTTGTTGTGATGTAGTGTAGCATGTGGTTAAATAAACAAGCTTTGGAGGGAGACAGATCTGCTTTGAATCCTAGCTCTACTGCTCGGGCAAGTTTCTTAACCTCCTCAATCTTCAATCTCCTAATCTGTCAAAGAGAGGTAACAGTGGAACCTACTTCATAGATTTATAATGAAGATTAAATTAATTAATTTGTGTAAAACACTTAAAACGGTGCCTGGCTCATTATAAGCCTTAATAAATAATAGTTACCATTATTATTATTATTAAGGAAAGTGTAGACGGTGGCTTTAACAGCCAAAGGAAACCTAACTAGGACAGAATAATGAGAATAGGAAGCATTGAGCAGTCAGGAGAAAATAGATAAACCCTATTTCTATGCAAAAATTTCAGTCATGTCTTCTGCAAAAAGTGCTCTGAGATGTCGGAAGCATCTCAGACATATTCACTCAGCAGAAATTCCTTTTAGCCTTAGAGCAAAGAAAATTAATGAAACACTAGTGACCATGTTGACCTTATCAGAAAAAGCAGTGGCAAAAAAATCTGTTGGTAGGCTCATCCCCTTTTGGAATCTACAGCACATATGGGTAGCCTGGGCCTTTCTCATTTCTCCAGTGTATGGCTGGATTAGCCAGGCAAACTCAATCTGCCTCCATATCAGAGGAAGAATATTTCCATGCAGAAAGGGCTACAGCTGTCACTGACGACCCCCATGCATCCTGGGAATAGAATAGTTTGATGCAGCCAAGTTTTGGGGGGAAAAGACTTCTCTTCCTACCTGAGCTGCCTACCAGGCTTCTTTTCTACTGCTCATGCTTTGTATGAACAGAACAATGTGTTGAAGATTCCAGGCCCTGGATAGAGTTGAAAGACTATCAGAGCATTTGGACTTTGGTTTGACAAGTTATCCAAAATATCATGACGAGTTTCCTTTTTGGTCTCTGCCTTCAAGTTGCACTCTCTCCAATGTTAAAGTTCTTTGTGAATCTGCCTTGGCAATTAGTGTAGAGACATAAATGACCTTTGGCAATCATTAGCTCCTTAATCATCATCTGCCTTCCCTTTATTCTCCAGCAGATCCTGACCCACTTCATTTTTGTATTATAAAAAGCTTCCATTATTTTCTAAGTTCACAAAGGCCCTTCTTTAATTTTTTTTCTCTTACTGTGAAAGTAATACTTGCTTATTAGGAAAAAATTATCAGATTAGAATGGTACAAAGTGTAAAGTAAAATTTCTCTCCCCACTCTACCAAGAACCACCCTCGTTCCACTCCCTGGAAGTTCACCATTGACAACGGCAAATTGTGTATGCTTCTAGACATTCTCCTTTTTGCAAAGAGGATTGTACCCCCATCACACACAGAAATATGTGCTCTTGTGCAACTTACTTTTTTTCACTGAACAGTATTTGAGAATATCTTTTCGTGTCCACATAGATCTACTTCATTCTTTTTATTTATTTATTTATTTATTATTTATTTATTTTTGTGGTACGCGGGCCTCTCTCTGTTGTGGCCTCTCCCGTTGCGGAGCACAGGCTCCGGACGCGCAGGCTCAGCGGCCATGGCTCACGGGCCCAGCCGCTCCGCGGCATGTGGGATCTTCCCGGACCGGGGCACAAACCCGTGTCCCCTGCATCGGCAGGCGGACTCTCAACCACTGTGCCATCAGAGAAGCCCTACTTCATTCTTTTTAATGTGTAGTGTATTTAATTGTGTGCTTTTACCTTAAATTATCTAATCAATCCCCTCTTAATTAAGATATTTCCAGTTTTTCACCATTACAAACCATGATGATATGAACAGTATTATATATATTGATATATATCATTGTGTACTTGTGAAAGTGCATCTCTAGGATAACTTCCCAGAAGACGATTTTGCTGAATCTGATGGTGTGTACACTTCATATTTGGACAGATATTGCTAAATTTCTCGTGTAATAGTTGAAACCAATTTACACTCCTATTAGCAGCATATGAGAGTGCCTATCATCCCACTCCCTCCAAAGGGCCCAGAGTCTCCTGAGGAAGTAGGCTGGGCTTTGAAATCAGGCAGACCACTTTCTGAATTTGGTTCTGCAATTCACCAGCTGTGAGACCTCTTTTAAGTCACTAGGCCCTAGGGACCTCAGTTTTATCACCTATAAAATGGAAAAAAATGTCTTCTGGGTAGGTCTGCTGTGATAATTCAGTAAAATAACGCAGGTGAAGAACCTAGTACAGTGCCTGCCAGGCAGCAGCCGTTCAGCATGAGCCACTTCCCTGAACTGCAATTCCTAAGAGGCCAGTCTTGTTCACACCTGCTTCCCATTGCTGTGTCTCCTTTTCCTGGGGGGGCCCTTTCTGATTCCCATGGTGAAAACTCCCACAGTGGAGTAACAAGAGCCACACATGCTGGGATTTGAGAATCGCTTTCTTTTTCTTATTTCATCTATGTTTTCCATGCATGTTGTCAGAGAGATGATGACACTTTTTTGGGGCTTCATTTCCAGGAATTTGGGTATCTTTAGTTACTTGGTTCCAGAACTGATAAGTTAGCTACCAGATTGCTTTTGAATCATTTTGGGGCAAATACACTAACCCTAAAAGGTTATAGAGAATTGAGTATGAAGTGACTCTCATGGGTTAGAGGGTGACTGTAGGTCCTCCTTCAGAAAAAGATTTCTGAAGAATTCCTCATGGAGAATTATTTATAACCCCCATTTCCCCAATAATCTCATACAAAAAATACTGAGAAATAATGAGCAGCTTCTATTCATTCTCAACCTATTTAAGCTCAAGTAGTAGCAATTCAATTATTGGGTGATGCTCACAGCAACATTTTAGTATGTACATTCCCTATATCAGTTCACAGTTTCTTCTGATTTCTAAGAGCTCGTGGCCTGAGCCGTTGAAGATGGGATTTTAGCTTAGCTGATTCACTACCCAGAAGCTCAGACCCACGTTGACGATTTGATTTTATTATTAAGATCTGGAAGAACCATTAGAGAAGACCAGCCCAACTAAGTCCTTTAACTTAGATAGGAAAGTGTTGTACCCAGTGAAGAGGCAAGGAAAGCAGACCTATTCAAAGGCACTCCCTTCTTCATGAGATGTCCATTCTTCACAGATCTTCCCCAGTTTCTGGAGAGAATTCAGCCCATAAAACTTGGATGGCTTCATGCTATAGAGAATGAGATGTGTTTGCTCTCTGCAGCAAGGCTACCCTAGACCTGCACAGTCAAAAAGATCTGTGTGAGCTTTGACTGCAAGGAGATTTTAGTTTTAGCATGAAAAGCCAATATCAGATCATTTGAATTTATTTTCCACTTCAGTTTGCCCATCTGCTCCAGGAAATCTGATTTAAATACATTTTATCCAGAAGCCTTCCACAGGCACCAAGTTACCTAGCAACTCCAAGTTTCCTTTAGTGAGTTGTTTCCAACATAAAGAGTGTTCACAACTTGGGGAGGATGTGTTTTTAGCCTTCAAAGTTTATGAAGCAAGAATTAAATATTGAAACTGCCATTCTCACTCTGCATGAATGTAGACTATTTAAATTACATAGGCTTGGGGGCTGTATTTCTAAAGAGAAATTGTTAATTAACCTACATGACCATAAACATGAATGAAATAGTCCTGTTTAATTTGTAGTAACCAATCCAAGTGCAGCGTTGCTCAGCTCTAATTTAGGATCTTTAACAAAATCTAAATTGGTGCTCTGCATTCTATGCCTGCTCTGGTATGTCAAAAAGATTTAGTTTTTCTGGACCTTGGCAAATATATACCTTGTCTGCATTATGAGGATATGGGCTCAGACCTGTAGGTCAAGATGGTGGGTTGAGCACATGCAGAAATATCACTCTTCTCCAAACACATAGAAAGGATAATGCATCAATATATGTGTGTGTATATGTATATATATATGCATATACACACACATATATATATTCCAGCTCACCCTACAATTTCACTTTTTTTCTGGAAGAATTTCCTAGCATAGTACCTACCACAACAGGTACACCAGTGGGTCTCAGCTGGGACACTTTTGACCCCAGGACACATTTGGCAACATCTAGAGGCATTTTCGGTTATCACAACAGGGAGCGGGTGCTACTGACATCTAGAAGGTAGAGGCCAAGGATGCTGCTAAACAATCTTCAATGCATGGGACAAAGGATGATCTGGCCCCAAAATGTCAATAGTGCCGAGGTTGAAAACCCCTGAGGTACACAGTGTAGCTTTAATAATATATGTATTGAAGAATACTTTTATAAACCTTTCCTGGGTAACTTAATAGGGTATCACTTACACATAACCATTTGCAACCATTTGCCCAATTTGCGTCAGCTTCTCATATGCCTACAGAATGAAGTTCAGACTCTGGCGCTATGGATGTTCACGTCCCTTCCCTTGTTCCTGCTCTCACAAGCTACGTCTTTCTTCACTTACTGCTGTGTGTGTTACGCTGCACTACATTAAACTTCCCACAGTACCCTGAAATGCCATACCCTTTCATATTTTTGTGTGGACTCTTCTCTGCCTGTAGTTTTTTAAAAAATATCTTTTTTTATTTTTGGCCACTCCACACAGCTTGTAGGATCTTAGTTCCCCGACCTGGCCCCAGGCAATGAAAGCGCGGGGTCCTAACCACTGAACCGCCAGGAATTCCCCTCTTTTCTTATTCACCAGCAAATTTCTAGTTATTCTGAAAGACCCAGCTCAAATAAAGTCTTCTCTGACACCTCCTTTTCTTCTGTGCACACTTGTCTGTCAAACAGGCTGTTCCTATTTTTTTATAGTATTTATTTATTTACCTCTCCTACTGCACTGTGTTTTAAAGTATTTTGTAATAATTTGAACTGAGAGCAATTAGCACTGGGTCTGGCACAAGGTAGTTGCTCGAAAATTATCTTTCAAGTGTGTAAATGCAGATACTTGTATGTGTATACACACAAGCATGAACACACACACCACCACCTCCACCACATACACACATTTGACAAAGAAAAAGACTGGCTGAGGAGAGATTTCATCAACGTTTCTATGCAAGATTATTCCTCCTAGACACTTGCATGATGTTTGTATAATAGGAATTTAGACCAAGATTCGCAGGACCAAAATGAAAAAAACACCTATGTAGACATGGGTGTTCAAACACCAAACCAAAAGATTGCCAATGCAACACAGTGCATCTCCAGCACAAGAAAACCTAGTACAACATTCCAGAATTGAACATGGGATGCATTTAATCAGAAGTACAGCAAAAGTTGCCCATTTTTTTCCCAGAACGTAACTAGGACTGACAGATCATCCCTGAATCTGCTTACCAACTGAGAGTTGTTTTTTTTTTTTGCGGTACGCGGGCCTCTCACTGTTGTGGCCTCTCCCGTTGCGGGGCACAGGCTCCGGACGCGCAGGCTCAGCGGCCATGGCTCACGGGCCCAGCCGCTCCGCGGCACGTGGGATCTTCCCAGACCAGGGCGCGAACCCGGTTCCCCTGCATCGGCAGGCGGACGCGCAACCACTGCGCCACCAGGGAAACCCCCAGCTGAGAGTTTTGAATGCTGAGACACTATTGGGTGTGTGTTCTCTGTGCACATTCGTAAGAGTAACACTTGGAGATCTATCTGTTCAAAGCTGAATTCTATGCCCACTGGTCATTTGTCTTAACTTTACTTAAACTCATCCAGTGTTTATCAAATCACTGAGTGAACAAGCCACATGTGAATATTGATGCACAAACTGGGGAATTGTGGGGCAAGAGTCCCTTGGTCTGATTTTTCCCATCATAAAATGAGGTTAATAATTCATACTCTTTGGCACCTCAAGAAGTCACAGGAAAAATGGATCATGTGCAAAACCCAATCCTGCTTGAGTCAAGAGTTAATCTGAAACATATATATGTATACATCTCACATAATGGAGATCTTGCGGAGTCAGCAATATGTTACTATAGTGAGTCATTAATTTGTAAGTCATTACCTGTGGTTTCTTTCAGATCAGGTCTGACTCCTTTCTGCTCCTTTTTCATTGTTTTGGAAGAAAAAGAATAGCTTTACCCTCAGAGGTTCATTGAAGTCTTGGTAAGAGAAGAATATTACCTAATACTGAGTATTCTTAAAGAAACAGTCTATTTGCTCACTATTGGAGGTGAGCAAATATAATTCTAGTTTTCTTTTTTTTGTGTGTGGTATGCGGGCCTCCCTCTGCTGTGGCCTCTCCCGTTGCGGAGCACAGGCTCCGGACGCGCAGGCTCAGCGGCCATGGCTCACGGGCCCAGCCGCTCCGCGGCATGTGGGATCCTCCCAGACCGGGGCGCGAACCCAGTTCCCCTGCATCGGCAGGCGGACGCGCAACCACTGCGCCACCAGGGAAGCCCAATTCTAGTTTTCAAAAGGGAAAGAAGGTGGGTTCCCCAGACTACGATGTGGGAGCCAAAGATTTAGTTTGAGAACTTAGAGCTTCAGTTTGGTGAACACACTGAATTGATGGTTTGTCACAGGCCACAGACGGTTCCTAGGCTGGAGGTCATTTGAATCTCTACAGCATCAAAATGAATTGTGAGCCCTGGAATACAGACGCTGTACTAATTAAGTACAACTGCTGTACTTCCGTTAAGGGGTTTCCATGACCCTGACAGAGACCAACAGGAAAGGAGGCCTCTGTGACTCAACAGATATGATCAGTGTAGATAAAACTAGATTATAAATGGAAAAGGAAGCCCAATAAAACTGTGCCATCTAAGGAAAGAGTATGCCTGGTTGGAAAGCGCTGATGCACCAACTCATACTTCTGTCTGTGAAAATGCATCCAGGGACTGCGAACGTTCTGCCCTTCTTAGTCACTGTGGACTTGGAAACCAATGGACTTAAGGACAGGTGGAGAGTCACGGCTTGTTGGTAAATAGAGGAGCTTCTCTATTTGAAAGTATGTAGAGCAGAAAACATTACATAGGGCCTTGGAGAGTTGAACCAAGAACTAAGAGTGGCAATTACAGGCGTTTTTAATTTTGGCTCAACATAAGAAAATATTTTATAGTAGCCGCCACTGCTGTGAAAGGACATGGCTCCCCTGAGTGAGTAGTGAGCAATCCATCTCTGGAAATTCTCAAGCAGAGGATGCACAGGGAGGCTGAGGTGGGTTTTGAGCATCAGATGGCAGATCACTCCCCAGCTGTCCTCCACATGCCAGGAACTCCTCTGCATTGTGGTTTCTTTAGCCACATAGCACAGGGAGATCAGCTCGGTGCTTTGTGACCACCTAGAGGGGTGGGATAGGGAGGGTGGGAGGGAGGCAGACGCAAGAGGGAGGGAATATGGGAACATGTGTATATGTATAACTGATTCACTTTGTTGTAGAGCAGAAACTAACACAGCATTGTAAAGCAATTATACTCCAATAAAGATGTTAAAAAATAAAAGTCTTGCTTTGATGATTCCAGTCTATATGGAATCTCAGTCACCCTCATTCTCAGCTATTTTGCTCTATACCATTTTGTACTATTGATCATTGGCCATGCCTTCTACCTTTTTGAGGGCCTGTGAAGCCACAGAATAAAAATGTATATTAGGCATATGTAAATATTTAAGAGCTAAAAGTGAGAGAGTGCCAGTGGGGAGCAAGAAGAGGAGGTATCTCTCTGGAAGCTCCTGGCAAGCTCCTTCTGGCCGTGTGGTATTGTGGTTAAGAGCGTGAACTTTGTGTCAGACCAACGTAAATTTTCAGAGTCTCCAGTTTCCTCCTTTGTAAAATGGGGGTGATAATATGTCATAGATTGTTATGTTTGCAACTTTCTTAGCTTAGTGCCTTCTTAGCTTAGTGCTGGCGTGTAGTAAACTCCTATTCAGCCCAGGTTCTTAACACAGTACCTGGTACACAGTAAATGCTCAATAAATGGTAACTGTTAGTAGCAATAGTAACAGCAAGGATAATAAGTAGCATTACTAGTAGCAGCTAGACCAGGACTTAAAACACATATCCTGACTCCTGATCCAGTGCCCTTTCCAAAACCTGACAAAGTGAGTTTTATTTTGCTTTGTGGTGATGAGATGTGTGGATCAAAACTTACAATGTCCCTCCCTTTTAACAGTGAGGAGATCAGACTGATGCCCTAATATTTCAGAAAGATGATTTGACTTCCATGGCTTCTGCACTCTTTTCTCTGAGAAGGATGCCGCGAGGGTGACATGAAATAATAGGGAGGCTCAGAAATCCCAGTTTACCTAAAACAGGTTATGCTGATTCGGGGAGTTAATTACTAATAGCCCCCTTTTCACTCTCCGAACTGTCATAGTTTGGATGACAAACCATATGGTCACTCTAAATATAACACTCACCACTCTGAATTGTGGTCATTTCAACTCAGATCAAATTGCACAGGCTCCAGAAAAATTGTATTCAATTAGTATTTTTTAAAAAGTGACTGTCACTTTTAAGAGATCGTGTGTCACTCTCCTGGACACAGATAAATAGCCCACCTAAATTATCCAAATGAAACCATCTGCAAAGAATTGTCCTGTTTCCTGGAGTATCCAAAATGTGAAATCGGCACCATTCTTTCCTGCAGGAAACCTGTCTTATTAATAGTATTTATCGTCTATCCCTCTGAGAGCCTAGTGAAAATCAAGCAGGGGCTGGAGGAGCCCAGGTGACTCTCTCTTTGCATTCAGAGGATTTAGCACGGAGATCTCCCCCAGCCGGTTTCTTCCTGGGTGCAGACAGGAAGGTGAAGGCACAAGCAGATCCACAGCCGGCCTGCGGTTGCAGTGAGTTGGGAGAAGCCTACTTCGGCATCAGCTGCTCCACACTCCCCAGATCAGATGTCAGCTGCCAGGACCAACTGGTGTCTCCTGGAGGTCTTTAAAAAATGATTTTCCAGCTGTGAAAGGCTGCGGCATTGTTCTGCTGTTTGGCCACCTTCTCTCTGGCTGCCCCACTGGCAGCAGCCAGAATGAGTCCAATCAAAGGGTCAACAGTACAGCAGCCGCGCAGCCACCGTCCTTCCTCTCTCAGCTGTCTGATGTCAGCTCATCAAAGGCCCTGCATATGGCCCCGTGCTTGCTCGACATTCACCTCACAGGCCTCTAGAATTTTCACAAGTCAGAGGAGGCACCAGGAGAAAATTTGCGGCCCCTGAGGGTGCCCTAGGGGTGGTTAATAGCCAGGGAGGGTGACAAGAAAGGGGGAAGTTTAGTGTGCTGTGGTTCCCAATTGTTTGGCTAACAGCCGGAGGTTGACCTTGAGCTTGCGTCTGCCACATGGTGGAGGCACCAGCCGGGCAGCATGTTGGGAGGGCTCAGGAATAATGGAACTTGAAAATGCAAATGATTTTAATGAATTCTTCTCCCCTCCTGCCCCATCCCGTACGTAACTCCCTGTGCAAGAAGAAACACTTCTCAGATTATAGGGGAAAGTCCCTACTTGCTCCAAGTCTAAAAGCATAATGGAGACCCGTTCTGCTGACGCCTCTGCCCACTGTGTGAGCCTTACAAGCTTGACTGTCCTGGATCAGAGGGAAGCACGAAAGGCCATGTGCTGTGACTTGATCCCAGCTTGGGGCAGTGGCCAGATGAGACAAAGACAAAGAGCCTGCTTCATGAGAATGATTTTCTGGTACCTAGAAGGTGAAGGCCGGCCGTGGACTTATCTGACCTGGCAGTGCGCCTGGATGGAAGGGACCGGCCAGCTGTGTGTGCCCTGGGGCTGGGTCGCAGCGTAGCTGTCCCACGTGCAGAGTGGGGTGGAAGGGGGGGCCGGTTACAGGATGTCTGCCGCTGGGCCTCCGTCACTGTCCCAGCACAGGTGCCTCCTTCCTTCCAGAACACAGCTGGGAGAGAAGCAAGGGGCTTTTCTTGCACCTCTTCCATGCTGCTCCTGGATAATTTGATTCAACCTCCATTGCAGTCAGGTAGCTGACCTTGCAGGAGTCATTCATGGCCTTAAACTCTGAGCCCAACACCTTTGGGTGGCATAACTGACGTTTAAGAAAGGATACTCGCTCCCTTTTATTTCCCATCTCTAAACTCTGATCCTGGTGCACGGTTAAATTCCCCGTACCCCTAAGGGGCTTGCCTGTAGGTATGGAAGCTCTATGTATGCTATAAAATGTATAAGACCTAGTAGGTCTATGAAACTAAACGTGACTGTCATAATTTTGATCTCAGTATCTCATGAAATTATCAGAAGTGTTTTGTGTAAGTGGTTGTTGCGATGGTTTTTCTATTTTATAAAATGCTTTTTTTTTTAATGTGAAAGTGATCTCTCTTGTAGAATTGGTTACATGAGAAAAGTCAGATGAACACAAAAAGCGCTAGCTTTGCCGCATGGCAGTTGTTCAAAATCTGTTTCCAAGGGTCACACTTGTGCGGTGTCGTTTGCCCTGAAATCCACCGTAAAGGCAAACTAGAGGTATGGACCATATTAACAATGGGCTTTGGAAACAAAACCAGTTTGGAGCAAACTGTAAGGGAATGTGATACTGATGTTTTACATTGTAAGATATACAAACTGAATTAATTAATGGGAAACTATTATTAGATGCAGGGTAGTTCACCATACATTAACTACCTTGTCCTTGTAAACAGGCCCTGTCTAGGATGGCTTACTTATAGGCTGTTACAGCTTACATAGAGAAAGAAAGAAATTAAACTGGAGGCTCTTTGAATATAGCATAGTGCTGAAAAGCTCATTTACCTTTACTTTTTAAATCTACATGTCTTTTTCAAATGCTTAAATTATTTTTGCTGAACAGTAAGCTTAGGCGATGAGCCTGGATTTATACAGTTGTTCTCGAAATGAGCTTTGGAAGCATCATGTGGTAATTTTTTCAGAATGGAAAAACTTGGTTAGGGGGCCATAGACCATTGTCCGGAAGGAGAAGAAATCAGTCAGTTTCTGTAAAGGTGGTTAACCCACAGGCAGAAACAACTGCTCAGGATATTTTGCAAATTTACATTTGCATTTGTTGATTCCTTATTAAACTGAATAACCAGGCACATGGAAGGTAAAGCCCTCTTTTAATTAAACCTCTTGGTGTGGGCCCATGTGACTAAATATGATGGAGCTGCTCCTGGGGTTTCTCCTACTGAAAATACTAACAATAATCATTTGTTTTGTTTTTATATTTAAACACATTATTGCATAGCTTGGTGCAGAGATAATTACCAATTTTATCTCCTGTGTTTTTCTAATGTTCATTAATAACAATAAAGGGTTGTAGGTTAAAAACTCATTTAATTGCCTTTATGTTAATGACATTATGAATAGCCTTAGCTACAAGATTCTAATTCTGTCCAGTATCCTCTTTCTCAGTGGAGCCCCAGGAGGGCCGCTCATTTTATCAGCATTACGGATTCAGAGTTTTTCCTTGCAGGTGGGTTTTTGTACATAATCAGAATTAATGCACAACACATTTTGCAAGGAATGGAGTAGAAGCTCTCGGAATAAGTAATTAACTAGAGTGCCCAAGGAAATATGCCCGAGCATTTTTTTAGCATATTCATAAAACATTAAGGACAGTCATAAACACAGTAGAAACAATTTCCTGGTAATGTGCTTTTAGACTATTTTCTGGCTCTTTTTAAATTTTTTTATTTCTCCCATAGGGAGAAAAATTTTTTTTTAACTGAAAATCCCAGGGATGCAGATAAAATGCCCGGTGTGCGGCGCTTTGGGATTCAGTGTGCTTCTGTGCTGCTGCAAGCGAGCTGGCAGAGTCCGAGGACCATTCGTCTTCTCTTCCCCTGCTCCCATCTCCATCACACAACTTACCAGGCAGGAAAGGGAGTGAATGCAGTTTGCAACATCAGAGGAGATGTGGCTCCCCGCCTATTCCCAACCTCTAGCATTAACCTCTGGGCATGGGAGAGAATGCCCAAGGAGGAGGAGGGGGCAAGAAGTAAAGGTAGTGCGGTGGCCATGTGGTATGCCACCCAGACCCCTCCCGCCTTAGACTGACACACTCCTCTCTCTAGCTCTTGATGGCTGACAGCTCTCAGCTCAGTCACTGTTCTCAGGTCATCAAAGTCATGTCCCTACCCCCATCCGCAGGCATCTTGCATACAATGACAGGTAAGTAGGAGAGTTTAAAATTCTGGTCTCCTTTGCCTCAAGGTGGGATAATTCAGAAGGCCATCCTGATATCAGAGTGCCCTGGGGGATTAGCTGAGGTCTTTGTCGTGCATCCTTCATCCCCCGCTCATGATGCCGTTCCAGAGAGCACTCCCCGATAAACCTTCCGTGCACAAATCTCAGAGTCTATTTCCAGGGGACCCATGACGAAAAGCCAGTGATCAACTTGCCCATCCTCCACGCTGTCCGCCGCACACTGAAGCAGCAGTTTCTCCCCAGCCTCTTTGATCTTGCTGTCCTCTTAGGGTGCTTTGGGCACAGAGCTTGATGTCCTGAATGGGGCCAGGAACAGGGTGCAGAAACATTGTCCTCCCATTGAGCAAGCATCACAAGAGCTAAGGTATAAGGAAACGTTTTTAAAATCCTGGGCCTTGGAATTAGATGGGTGAATTCACATACTGGTAGTTTTTGGACAAGTTACTTAACATCATTGAACCTCAGTTTCCCTATCTGGAGAGTGGGGCTAACGGCACAGGTAACGTTTATACAGTGTTTAGCCCAGTGCCTAATACCCAATACATAGTAATGCTCCATAGAAACAACAGCTCACTTTTTCTACTTTTCCATCTTCATAGCATTATCCATATGGAAGTATGATTTTGGATGCTGAACATGAACATAATCTTCACCATTAGCCAGGTCAGTTTCTTCAAGACTAAGGTTTGTTTTGTTTTGTTTTGTTTTTTTGCCACACTGTGTGGCTTGTGGGATCTTAGTTCCCTGACCAGGGATTGAACCTGGGTCCTTGGCAGTGAAAGCGCTGAGTCCTAACCACTGGACCACCAGGGAATTCCCAAGACTAAGGTTTAGAATAGCCCTGGTTCTCATGGAGTTTATGGAGTTAGCATTCAGTCTAAATGGGAGCCCACAGAGGAAGGTGGCACAGGCCCAGCACAAAGCTCCTGTCAAAGGAAGAACCCAGACTATTTATAAGATCCCAGGTGACTTAGAGCAAGGTCACATTTGGTTCTTTCAAACACTGGTAAGAAGTAGGCAATGGTATTAGTTTGCTAGGTACCTGGAGCCTTGTATGTATTAACGTATTTAATTCTTATAGCATCCTTAATTAGGTACAGATATGCCCATTTTACAATTGAGGAAACAGGTTCAGAGAGGTTAAGTAACTTGCCTTAAGTTACACAGCTAATAAGTTGCAAACCCAAGCCCTTGCCTTTCACCATACCCTTTAACAGAGAATCCAAGGCTTGAAAATTTGTTTCAAATTACCTCCAATATCAGTATTTCCCAGCTAATTAGATGTACTATCCCTTTTTTAGGAAAAGTATCAAAAAATGCAAGTCCCATCCAAAGATCAGTTTATGGTGGTGCCCGGTGCTCATGGACATCTCGCAGTGAAGTCAAAGCGTCCTGGTGAATAGATTCCTTGCTTTGCCCAAGGCATTATAACCTGGAAGCACAATGGCCTTGATCTTAAAATTAGAGACACCTGCATCAGAAGCCCAGTTTAAGAGATGTGGGAGTAATTATTGTTCAAAACAATGTTGCATTAGATTTGGGTTAATCTCATTGTATGTTCAAAAATGCATTGAGTACAAGAACATTATTTTCTTATAATGCTATAGATTTGTATAGCATATAAAATTTTATCAAATGCTTTTACACTTAGCTGACTTCATAACATCTTGGTGGAGTGGATATTAGAGTTCCATTTGCCAGATGATAAAGACTTCACTACTTTAAGGAACCCGTCCAATTGCCAAAAGTTCACTTGGCAGTAGAGATGAGTCTAGATCCCCATTCTTTTGACCCTTGGCTACTCAAAGCGTGGTCCCTGGGCCAGCAATGTCAGCATCACCTGGGAGTTTGTTAGAAATGCAGACTCTCAGGCCCCATCCAGGTCTATTGAACCAGAATATTTTAACAAAATCCCCGTAAATTCATATGCATATAAATGTTTGAGAAGCTCTGTCTCCACTCTCTTACTGTCTCCAAACCTCTCTTCTCTAGAGACTAGACTGTAAGCCCCATGAGGGCCGGGCCTGCATCTGGCTTGTCTACCATTGTACCCTCCACACTTGCCCAGTGCCCAGGCCAGAGCAGGCATTCCATTAGACACATCGACAGCTCTGTCACTGGGTAGTTGGGCCTGCCAGCCAGTTAGTATCTGAATCCCTTCTAGAGGAAACAACATAAGTTTTCATGTTCCTGAAAGTCTACCATCAGCACAAAGGTATTCGCCTTATTCACATGAAAAAGGTGAAGTCATGCTTGGAAAATATACTGAAACCTGTGGTTTGCTATCCTGTTTCTCAGCCTACCAAACCAGTGCCTATAGGAGTGGGAACATTGTACTGTGTAATTATTTAAGTGAAAACAACATAAATGAAGAGAAGGGCTATTTATATCAAGTGCTGCTAATTAAATGAGAAATAATGGGTCCTGCTGAGAAAGGGTATAGCCAGAGAGAGCAAGAAAAACTTCCTGCCAGTAAAGACTAGCAGACAATGGGACAGTTTTCCTAGTGGGATAATTATGACTCCTGGAGAAGGTTGTCCAAGGCAAGATGAGATAAGTACCAGGCAAGTATAATGTACTTCCAACCTTATTATCGATGATGCTTTCAGGCACCAGCTCTGGGTCACAGATTTTGAATATACTCAATGCTTAATTCAGTGCTGCCCTTTCACCCGAAAGATCTCAGGGTAAGAGAAAAATGTGTGCACCAGTCCAGTACTCCCTGATTTGACTCTTCACTGAAATACTCTAGGAATAAATGACGGAAATAATCACAACATATAATCACAAATAATAATCACAACAATAATCACAAGTTGTGAAATAATCACAACTTCGCTCTTGCACCCAGCAAGTGATTTCCATTTCAAACAGCTGATAGAACAACAATGTGGTCATCAAAAACTTGTGAAGATGATCCTCCAAACCCTGCCTTATTTTTCTTCAAGATCACTATAAAAAAAAATAATTTAGAGGCAGGAGATTGGTGGTGTGGAAGGGAAAGCCTCCTATTCAGAAAATCAATGCAGATTGAGGTATCATAAGGAGATGTTGATTTATAAGCTGCTGCGTAGAAAATGACTTGCTTTCTCGTTAGTTGGACCTGGTTCATGGCTATGATACAAATAAGGCAAATAATTTAAAACATATACTTGCAGAGTATGTTTGACTTTCAATTTGTCCTTGGAAGATTTGGGGCCTAAGTAAAGAAAGACTCACAGCGAAGTTAAAAGGCTGCCAGTCACAGATGCTACAGAGCAATGCCCTTAAAAGCTTGGGTTCTGGGAGAGAAAGACCTAGGTTTGGATCCAGATGCACCCCAGTATTTCTGGCAACTTGTCCAAGCACCTTATTTCTCTAGGTCTCCTGTTC
This sequence comes from Physeter macrocephalus, assembly GCF_002837175.3. Lineage (NCBI taxonomy): Eukaryota > Metazoa > Chordata > Mammalia > Artiodactyla > Physeteridae > Physeter > Physeter macrocephalus. The sequence continues at coordinate 104,158,889 of NC_041217.1, forward strand.
CTCATTTGTAAGATGTGGGTAACATTAGAAGCGACCTCTAAGGTGGCTGGGAGGAATAAATGACATAGTTCCAGTCCATAAGTGAAATATGCATTGCCTGGCTGCTTTGGGCTCTGTGTAAATGCTAGCTGTTTTGTTATATGAATGAATAGTCTCTATTTTAAAATATTTCCAATTTTATATGTACTTATGTACTTTTGGGGGGGATTGAAACGATGAGAATTGAGAAAAGTTATCTGGAGCCTATTTCTTGCCTTCAGTGAGCTTACAAAGTAATTGGGAAAATGATGTGGGTACAGGAAACTATTAAGGAAAATGAAGAGAATGTGATGAAAGCTGAAGGAAAGATGGTGGCCAAAGGAGGAGAGAGGTGAGGAGTGGGGAAAACCTGCAGTGATTAAAGGCAGGAGCAGTGGGGAAAGGCTTCAAGGAGAAAGAAACTGGCGGGGCCCCGGGGGCCATGAGGATCTTGAGAAGGGTGATGCACTGCACAGCAATGACATCATCCTAGACTGTTCTTGAACTACCCTGTTTATCGGACAGGCACATTTTACTTGGGAGAGGCTCTGGTGAGCATATGGTGGCTTGTCCTTGTGGCATCCTATGTATTACATTCTGAGTGGCTCCAGGACAAGATATTCATTCATTCATGTTTATTGAACATATAGTGTATGCTAGGCATTGGGGATATAGATATGAACAGGAGAAACCATGCCCTGATCTTTATAGGGCTCAAATTCTAGTGGTGGGGGTATAAAATAAGCACATACATCTCTAATATCATAACAGTAGAGATTAAACAGGGCAAGGAACAGAGAAGGATGGCGAGTGGTTATTTTATATAAAGTAGCTGGGGAGGTCTCTTTGAGGGTGTGACCCAAGAGCACAGGCCTGAAGACTGGAAAAAGAGTGTTCCAGACAGAGGGAACAGCAGTGCAAAGGGGCCAGGGTGGGTTTGCATTTCCTGCTTGGAAAGAAGGCTGGTGCCGCCAGAAAGGAGCGAACGTGGCCATCCACGTGCTGTGTACAGATTTCTTCCACAGCATGTCAGGTATGTCTGCCCAAATGACACAGTAATGAGCGAAGTAAAGTTCAGAATCATTGATCACGCCTTTAAAAGTAAGTTAACGAATAGAGTTGAAGGGATACTAGTGATGCAATTGGCATTTGCAAGCTGATGAACTCATTTATCTCATGAACACCAGGCAGGTTTAAGATGTTTGATTGCTTAGGCTACAGTTCAAACTGTGTCCTGAGTTTGAATTATTTTCCGTGCTAAAAACCCCAATGGTCATTGTTATTTAGTAAAATTACTTTGTTCAGTAAAAATCCATGAAACAGGTATATTTCTGGATAAGAGTAAATGAGTGCATTGTGCTCTGAAACCTTCATCGTGGGACTTCCCCCTGAAGGGTACCATATTATAGTCTAATACCAGTAATTCAAGTGACAACGTGTTGTTGCAGGTCTATTAGCCTGAAATCTTGAACTAAATCTGTCAAAAGTTTTCTTTTTTTTTGCAAACTGGCTAAAATGTTTAGTGGTAGGGAAAAAAAAAAACACCATGGAAGCAGTATGTTAAGAAACCTTTGTTTCAACATGAAGGAAGAGTTGTTTTTATTTAACAATTTCTGCCAACAGTCTGATAACATATTTCAATTTTGATTTGCCCATTTTCTTAAACTGCGCTGATAAAATATAGACACCTTACGTGCACACAATAATACTTCAATCTCCTCACTAGAGGGAGAGAATAATTATTGATATGTATGTGTAGATGGTGTGTTCTTCACCTTCTTGATTCCTTAACCTTTCTGTGGAAAAGACTCTTGGGACATGATTGAGGAAAAAGTGGTTTTTCCTTCCAGATGGATTCGTTGGCTAGGGCAATATTTTTAGTTATGCCAATAAAACGAAAGGGAGACAGAAAAATCAGGCAACTGCCAGAGTGGTTAGTGTGGGACTATTACCAAGGCAGAAATGAGGCCAAAGAGATGATAAATGTCTGCCTCTCACCCACTCCATCAGCTGAAGCCTGACCTGGATCCTCTTTTCCATCTGAGCTCCAAGCAAGCTACCATTTTTTATAGCAGCACTTAATAGTGGACATTAACTTAGCCCTCCCCAAAAGGGCTGACCTGCAGGCTACACTCGTGCTTCTCCAAAGTGTAATCACTTGCTCACTCAGTAATTTTACCAAATAGCATGCACCTTTTCCAGCCACTTATTGGCCAATTAAGTCGTTCTCACTGAGGGGGTCCAGCTGGCTTCAAGTTATCTAAGATGAATTGATTGAAGACATTCTGCAATCTATGAACCCAGTTTAATGATCTAGGTGATAATACTTGTAATTCTTCTCAGTCAGGGGAATTTGCTGCAGCTGTTGTTGCCCATGTTCTGATACACTGATGTACCAGAAAAGCATTAATCCGCCCTCAGAGTTCCCTGGCAATTACTGCATTGTGAAAAGGGAAATTTAAAATTCACTCAGCATAGCCAAGTGAAAACCATCTTTCTGTTGATGTGTTTTTATTTTATCCCACTGTAAATGTTTTTTTAAGGTGGAATATGGGAAGAATATGTTAATGGTAATACTTCATCAGGAATGGAGAAAACCAACTAAATGCTCATTCAATTTTACTGCTGAAAACAGCTCATCAAATGTTTGAGGTACAAAAAAGCACTGCTTTAAGGCAAGAACATGATTTTCTAAAATATTGGGGTGAGGGTCCAAGGACTAAAGTCATTATTTTTGTATGAAATGTTTGTTCCCACCCCCTGGATTCATGGCCATTGAAGTGATAATGAAGCAGAGTCACACAGTGACACAGGCCTTCAATGTATCTCCAAACACTTTTCTGCACAGTGACATATTTTTTAAAAGTAATCATTAAATAATTTGCTCGCTTTCCTATCTGTGCATGTGTTCCCTGAACTGCTGAAATGTTAATTCTCCTCCCTATGAAGCAAATACTGTAAATAATACTCTGGAGGTTTTTCTGGGTGTTGCAAATTCAGAATACTTAGGAACACTCTATCCTACCGTGGGTCTGTGAAGTTTATGTTTACAAACTGAAAAGCTGGTTTTGATTTTCTTACGAAAGTGGCAGCTGTGATATTAATTTACACTGCACTGAGGAACTGCCATCCTTCTCTTTCTGGAGAGTGGGTTCCTTTTCCCTGAGAGGTGTGATTGAACTTGGCTTTGGGGATGTGTGACTTGCTGGGAAAGGCTGGTGCTTTTGATGAGATTTTAAATTCTTTCCAATGATGCTGGAAAAACAAGAGACTAGGAAGGATGTATTTTAAAGTTGAGTGTAGGCTTTGTGGGAAAACTTAATTGGACCATGGTCATACTTTAGACTTATGAGTCCAAATTTAACCAAGAGCATCAGACAAGGAATGACATTTTCCTTTGTTTTTCTAACCAGGAAAAGGCAAAGCCAGACAGAGCTTTGGGGTCTGGCATGAAACAAACTGAATTTTCACTGAGAACAAAACATCTGATTATTCAAAGAACTCTTTTCTGCATTTGTTTTTTTTGCCTCTATGTGCCCCCTTTTATTGATGGGTTAACCTAACTTAAAATGTTCTAACTACTGTAAATGAAAAATCTTATCCAAGGGGGATTAATAATAATAGCTAACAATAAACACTTGCCACATGCCAGACTCTGGTTCTGAGAACCCACCTGGAATATAAGTCAATTAATCCTCCCAACAACCTATGAAGTCAATGCTCTTATTATCCTCATTTACAGATGAGGAAATGGAAGAACAGAGAGGTTAAGTAACTTGCCCAAAGTCACACAGCTAGTAAGTGCCAGAGCCAGGATTTGAACCAAGTGTGCTAGTGTCTCTGTGTATATTGACTGCAGACTGTCTCTCTGACTTCTCATAGGTACAGAGCTTCAAGTTTTCTCTGTTTTAGCCTTCCAGCCTGTTTCCCATGTTATCTCCACAGGGAAAGAATTACAGAAGTGTAAAAGGACAACTGATGTTACAACAAACAGAAACCGCAACTGCTCCAAGTGCTTTTCTTCAGGAGGACTTACCCAAGATCTATTATTTGGACCTAACCTCCAAAGAGCTCAAAGTACTTCACAAATTTACTTGAGTCATCAATGTGTTAGCAAAGTGTCAAAAGGGTAGATATTCTGCACTTTTTTCTTTTGCAGATTAAATCCAAAAAATGAAATGTCAATTTGACCTTTAACTCATTTCTCCTGGGTCTTAGCCTGATATTTCCTTTGATGCCATTTTATCTCATTGAAACATGGATATACCTGTCCCTTTCCATACAAATTCAGATTATTCTTGGGGACAAAGAGTCTCTTTTATCTACATCCAGCACTGTAATAGCTGTTGAAAAAAATTAGCTCATAGAATGCATGTGAAGATCTGGTGTGGAGATTAAAATGTAGAAGGGGAAAGAGGTAAATACCATCTGAAAATTACTTTCTGTCTGAAATTTACAGATGAGGAAACTGAGGCTAAGGTCACATACCAACTTTTATTTTTTTACTGCTTAGGGCTTTACCTTCAAGAAACAAAAATGAATTATAATATGAAAGTGTTTTTACTGAGCATTTATTTTCTTTAAAAATATAAATGATCTCAGAGTTTCATAGGTTAGGGCCTCTCATTATATACTCACAAAGCACTCTGTACTTTCCTTAGCATCCAATACAATTGTAATTAATTAATGCATGCATAATTTCTTGTTTAACTTTGATTTCTCTAAACAAAAAGTTCTGTGAGGGCAGGAATGTGACTGTGGTTTCACTATAATATCTGCAGTGTATCTGGCCCTGTTTGTTTTAAATTAATAACCTTTATGTTTTAGAGCAGTTTTAGGTTTACAGCAAAATTAAGCAGAAAGCACAGAGAGTTCCCTTATATCCCTGTCGCCACACATACACCACTTCCCCCAGCCATAGACTAAAACAGTGTTTTAAGCTAAGAGTAAAACAGTTCTGTCTTAGCTAGAGAATAACAGAATTGTTAAAAACAAGGAGGTCCCTAAAATTTTGATGTAAATAAGATAGAGGTTTGTCTCTGTCATGGAAGTCTGGCTGACTCTGGCTGGAGGGGTATCTGTTCCATGAAGCCAGGAGGGATCTGCCGTCCCCACCATACAGCTTCCAAGGCTGCTCAAGTTGTCACCATTTCCAGGTGGTCGGGAGGGTGACAAGCCAAAATCCAGCACGTGGAGCTCTTCTTAAGTCGGAGATGACACAGAAGCTTCACACATCTCTTTCTCTCACATCCTATTACCCTAAACTTTAGGCGCATGGTCACTTCTAGCTACCAAGGAGGCTGGCAAATGTAATTGCTGGCTGGGTGGCCATGTGCCCAGAAATACAGAAGAGGTGGATTTTGAAGGACGACTAGTAGTCTGACACACCCATGATGAGAAATGTTTATTAAAATAGACAATCCAATGAATTTGAATTATGAGGAACCAAAGCCACAAAACTCTAATCTTAAAGTATCTCAATAGCCTCTTCTCACCAATGAAGCCACTTCATTCGTAACAGGAATATTAGACATGGAAGAAATGAATGGAATTATATAACAAGAGGAGGCTGAGCAGAAGAGAATAATGTGAGGAACTGGTTTGTGGTTTATCTTTCCTTTTCCAATGAAGAACATGCTATAGTAGGCAGCCTCTAGGGTGGAACTCAATGACCTTTGCTTCTTGGTATTCTTACCCTTGGAAGTCCACCTCCACTCCCTTTCATGTGGGCTGGATTTAAATTGACTTGCTTCTAACAAATATTAGAATACGGCAGAAGAGATAGGTTGTCACTTAACAGATTAGGTTACAAAAGATTGTAGCTTCCACCTTGGGACCCCTCTCTCACTCTCTCACTTATTTGCTCTGAGGGAAGCCAGATACCACATTGTGTGAGCTGCTCTGAGGAGAGATCCATGGGGCAAGGACCTCTAGGCAACAGCCAGTGAGAAACTGAGGCCTCTGTCTAGCAGTCTGTGAGGAACTGAATCCTGACACCTGTCAAGAACCATATACACAAGATTGAAAGCAGATTCCCTGCAAGTCGAGCCTTCATATGAGACCACAGACCTGGTCCAAAGCTTAATGCAACCTCTTGAGCACCTTGAGCCATAGGCACCCAGCTAAGCTGCATCCAGGTTCCTGACACACAAAGACTTGAAATAATAATTGTTTGTGAGTTTCAGCTATTAAATTTTGGGGTAATTAGATGACTAATACAATCTGATCTAGATGACTCACCCATCTAAAGATGAACAACTAATTAAGCACTTCATAAATCATACAAATGCCAATCACTAGAAAGTAGATTCTAATTGTCCTATAAATTTCTAGTAGTGATTTTGTGTAATAAGCATCTTTACGTGATCTAATTAACCAAGACTATCATTTAATCCACTGGCTTCCAAAGTTTGGTATTGGAATCTTTAGGGGTCCCCAAGACTCTTTCAGGGGATCCAGGAAGTCACAACTACTTTTACAACATTACTGAAATGTTATTTGCCTATTTCACTTTCATTCTCTCATGAGTGTACAGTGGAGTTTTCCAGACACTGCGTGTTATGGGATGATGTAATTTTCTGACAGTTTATAGAATGTATGCTTGTGTAATATTGTATTTTCTAGAATTTTCTAAGGTAGCAGATTTAAGGTATAAAAATACGTATTTTCTGAAATTAACTCAGTTGTTCTCAGTACTTCTGTGCTCTAAGTAGTTACCTTCAATTATAACTTGTATAATCTCCATAACTTCTATATTGTCCAATTAATTATTTTGAAATACCAAAGTTGTTCCTGAATCTATGCAGAAACACAACAAAAAAGTATACGTCTATTGTCTTGTTTTGCTGTGATGTTTTGAATTTTCCGTTTTAATTTTTAATATGGTAAGTGTTGAGTAGATATACTCCTATGGGGATTATATCCTATTATAATAATCCTATTATATTGTTTATGGAACAAAATCTCTTAAGATTCTCAATAATTTTTAAGAGTATACAGGGGTTATGACACCAAAAAGTTTAATTCATCCATTGAGAAATGTGATTGAACCCCTAGACGTGTTCTGCATTGTGCTAGGTAGTGTGAGTGACACAAAAGTATGAACGTAACATTCTCCCTTAAGTTGCTTAATATCTGGTTGTGGAGATAAGACTAATTTGTTGTCTGATATATGCTGTGAAGCTAAATGTTGTACTAGAGACTGTAAGTGCAGTAAAGTACATGGAAGGGAGAGGTTGGGGCTGGGGAGTCACTGGGGGATGACAGTGCCAGAAGAAAGGTATCTCAGTCCTCCTAATGAGAACCTCCGTGAATACAAAGAGAAAATATGAGGAGAAAACAGTGGGGAAATGTATCATATAAGGTGCCAGGAGAGTAAAGCCAAGTCTCCAGCAGCTCTCAGCTGCATGTTGTGCTTTGATTTCGGGAACTTCTGCGGGAGCTCTGTCTGCCAAGTGCTTTCTACTTGGATGGGTGACCTCTGAAGCATCACCCTCAAAAGGCAGGCACAGTTCTGGCCCACACTTCCCATATGTAGGAAACTTGGAATCTTGTGTCCTGTAAAACTCAACTTCATTGTGTTGAAATCGTACCCCAAATTTTGAATATGTGACCAATGTTATGTGTATGTTAGTCTCAAGATATTTGTCTATTTGAGGTGTGAAATAAAATTCATATTTTATGGCAAGACAAGAAAAATATAAACGTAAAAATTTCTCTGCCCTTTGGCCTCCTCTCTCCCCTCTACTGTGTGTTGTGTATCTGCATTATGCATGGACCAAACCTCTCCATTGGCAGAAATACCTGCTCAGCCATAAAGATCAACAGTCTCTTAGCACCAACAAGACAAACTGCTTAAAAGATAACATTCCTTTCCACAGCAAAGGAAATCATAAACAAAATGAAAAGACAACCTACAGACTGGGAGAAAATATTTGCAAACAATGCAACTAACAAGGTCTTAACTTCCAAAATATACAAACAGCTCATATAGCTCAATAACAAAACAAAAAACCCAATCAAAAAATGGGCAGAAGACCTAAATAGACATTTCTGCAAAGAAGACATACAGATGGCCAACAGGCACATGAAAAGATGCTCAACATTGCTAATTATTAGAGAAATGCAAATCAAAACTACAATGAGGCATCACCTCACACCAGTTAGAATGGGCATCATCAGAAAATCTGCAAACAACAAATGCTGGAGAGGGTGTGGAGAAAAGGGAACCCTCCTACACTGTTGGTGGGAATGTAAATTGGTACAGCCACTATGGAGAACAATATGGGGGTTCCTTAAAAAACTAAAAATAGAGTTGCCATATGATGCAGCAATCCCACTCCTGGGCATATATCCGTAGAAAACTCTAATTCGAAAAGATATTCACCCCAATGTTCATAGCAGCACTATTTACAGTAACCAAGACATGGAAACAACCTAAATGTCCATCCACAGATGAATGGGTAAAGAAGATGTGGTATATATATCATATATATGTATATATATTACTCAGCCATAAAAAAGAAGGAAATAATGCCACTTGCAGCCACATAGGTGGATTTAGAGATTATAATACTAAGTGGAGTAAGTCAGACAGAGAAAGACAAATATCGTATGATATCACTTATATGTGGAACATAAAATATGATACAAATGAACTTATTTACAAATCAGAAACAGACTCACAGACATAGAAAATAAACTTATGGTTACCAAAAGGGAAAGGCAGGAGAGGGATAAATTAGGATTAGCATATACACACTACTATATATAAAATAGATAAACATCAAGATCCTACTGTATAGCACAGGGAACTATATTCAATATCTTATAGCAAACTGTAATGGAAAAGAATATGAATAAGAATATATATTTATAACTGAATCACTTTGCTGTACAGCAAAAACTAACACAACACTGTAAATTAACTATACTTAAAGGAAAACAAAATAACTTTCCTTCTTGATCTTGTAAGGGGTCACGATGACTCACCACTTTGTACATATAGATCTGGATTGTGCAAATTATCTATGTCATTTAATGTGCAGCCCTCTGTCTCAAAAAACCTGTATAACTATGCTTTGACCTCTAATGGGTGGAACAGTTCTCAGAGCTTTTTGAGAGGCTGTTCCTGGCTTATAATCCTCAATTTGACTCAAATAAAATTTTCCACTTCTTTCTTGAAATTGATTAATATTTTGTCAATAGGGGATATTGCAGCACTTATTTTGCTGAAAAGAAGAAAAAAGGCACTGCTTTGGGCAAAAGGTGGCACTGCTTCTGTTTGTCCAGTAGGAATTAGAAAACTTGAGTTTGTCTGCCATATAAGGGTATGGAATCTTCTAATAGCTTCAGTTTCCTGACCCTCAATTTTACCATCTGTAAAAGGGGGATATTTTTCCTACACATCTTACAATGTGACTAGAATGATCATACAAGAGAATTTATATGAAATTGTTCAAGAAGTTGTAAAGCTCTATTTAAATTCACAATCATAGTAACCTTAAAAAAAAAAGCTAACACGTATTGACCACTTACATCATCATGCTAAGCACTGTTATAAACGCTTTCCTTACATTATCTCAATTACTTGAATATGTTTGATATTATTAAACTGTAACATAGTATTGAGAACTTCATCAAGATCACTGGATTCATGGCACACAGAACAGAATGTCAAAACAGTAAATTCTCAAAAAACCCCCACAAAAACCAAGAAACAAGAGTTCCTGTTTGCTCAAATTCCTTAATTCTTGGACTCTGGGAAGCATAAAGGAAAGTTTATCTTAAAGGACAAATTTGTTTCCTCCTCTAATATAGGTAAGGTGTACAGGGTACAGATTATCTGTAAATTACAGCAAAACCTCCCTTAATGGAGAAGCAAATTTTTGTTTGTTTGTTTTTTTAGATGTTGGGGGTAGGAGTTTATTAATTAATTTATTTATTTTTGCTGTGTTGGGTCTTCATTTCTGTGCGAGGGCTTTCTCTAGTTGTGGCAAGCGGGGGCCACTCTTCATCATGGTGCGCGGGCCTCTCACTGTCGCGGCCTCTCTGGTTGCGGAGCACAGGTTCCAGACGCGCAGGCTTAGTAGTTGTGGCTCACGGGCCCAGTTGCTCCGCCGCATGTGGGATCTTCCCAGACCAGGGCTCGAGCCCGTGTCCCCTGCATTAGCAGGCAGATTCTCAACCACTGCGCCACCAGGGAAGCCGAGAACCAAATTTTTTGTCAGAAACTTTATAACCGTTCTAGGATATTAGAAAAGGAAATGTAATGCCATTCAAAAGCAATAAATCTTAATCAATAGCTTCAAAGACCCTCTAAGCAAAAAAGATGTATCTGGAGTACTTGGAACAGAAGAATGGGAAGTGAATAGACTGAACTTGGCCCTTTCAGATAAAAAAGCCTTAGAGAATGTGACCTGGGTTAAGGCAGAGATAGGTTCCATGTGCTAGACTCAATCGGACCTCCACAGAGAGAAGGGAGCTTCCTGGAAGTACTGACCTTTGGGGCTCCACATATCACAAACGCACATAAAAACATATGTATTAGAGTCACCTCTGTCACCCGGGATTGATGATTAGCATTGACACAGCATCCACTCTCATGACACAGTTCGAAACCCAGGAAAATGCCTCTCTGCATCTCTTGCAGAGCATCTGAAGCCATGAGGGTTTGTGGATTGTGCCACCATCTACGCAGGAGAGAGACAGTGCCCTGGAGTGTGGGGAGGATTTGACCGGCAGAAGCACTTAGGTAATGAAAAGATAAATTAACTTGTCAAATCCTTCCTCTCATGTAGTGTGAACTCCATAGACTTTCTTCCCTCTGTTGTGGCCTCTCCCGTCGCTGAGCACAGGCTCCGGACGCGCAGGCTCAGCGGCCATGGCTCACGGACCCAGCCGCTCCGCGGCATGTGGGATCCTCCCAGACCGGGGCGCGAACCGGTTCCCCTGCATCGGCAGGCGGACGCGCAACCACTGCGCCACCAGGGAAGCCCAATGATACCTATTCTTTACATTGGTAACTAGATGGCCTCTGAACCCTGGAATTGCAAATAGTTTTACTTTTATCAAAATGTTTAAAAAGATGTAATTAAAATGTCCAAAAAATAACACTAAAATTCGGCTTCATTTAAATAATTTAAAAATTCACTGAGGGTAATGTCTAAGACGTAATGGTGGCAATGGGTTTGATAAACAGAAAGTTTTACCATACAGAACATTGGCCAGAAGTCCAAAAATACTTGTGTGTATATACATATATATGTATATATATATATATACATATGTATATGTATGTATATATATACATGTGTATATATACATATACGACACACTTTTGAATTCTTTTATTGGGAGATATGATGTCAACTGTTTCAAGAGCAATTCAAAGATCATATACAATATTTTCTGAATCTTCCCAAAGATGAAATAGTTTGAAGAAGCAAAGCAATGACCTTAAAGTTATTCTTGGACATGTATGATGGGAATGCTGTCTGGAACTGTTAAAGCAATTAGAATGAATAAGATACAAGATGCACCACAAGAGTTAACTGAAACAACAGAAGAATCTCAAAATAAAGCATGAATCAAGATTTTGGTGAAAAATTTATTTTCAATTCATGCTATCCATAGTTATTTGATGTTACTGTTACTTATTATTAATATTACCAAAACTTAACAAAAAATTTCAAAAATGTCAACATTTGGCTATTTCACTTATAAAAGAACTAAAAAAAAATTTTTTTTTATTTTTAAAATTTATTTTATTTATTTATTTTTGGCTACGTTGGGTCTTTGTTGCTATGCATGGGCTTTCTCTAGTTGCAGTGAATAGGGTCTACTCTTCATTGCAGTGCGCGGGCTTCTCATGGCTGTGTCTTCTCTTGTTGCAGAGCACAGGCTATAGGCGTGCGGGCTTCAGTAGTTGTGGCGCATGGGTTCAGTAGTTGTGGTGCATGGGCTTAGTTGCTCTGCAGCATGTGGGATCTTCCCGGACCAGGGCTCAAACCCGTGTCCCCTGCATTGGCAGGCAGATTCTTAACCACTGTGCCACCAGGGAAGCCCTAAAAAATATTTCTTAAAATGTCAGAGCCAGTGGATTTTCTAAATCAAAATAAACTGCAAGTAATTTGTTGAAAATATTCCAATAAAATATAATAACATTAAAGCAAGTAAATGAAAATGTTTACCTATCAAACAGGTCATTCACATATAAATAATTACTAATTATTTCTAATTTTAATGAAGACCATGTTTCTGGTCATTATAGATTAGAATGTAGTCTTTTTTTTTTAAGAGTGTGTTTCTTTATTCTTTTTTTTAAACATCTTTATTAGAGTATAATTGCTTTACAATGGGGTGTTAGTTTCTGCTTTACAACAAAGTGAATCAGTTATACATATACATATGTTCCCATATCTTTTCCCTCTTGCGTCTCCCTCCCTCCCACCCTCTCTATCACACCCCTCTAGGAGGTCACAAACCACCTAGCTGATCTCCCTGTGCTATGCAGCTGCTTCCCACTAGCTATCCACCCTACATTTGGTAGTGTATATATGTCCATGCCACTCTCTCACTTCGTCACAGCTTACCCTTCCCCCTCCCCATATCCTCAAGTCCATGCTCTAGTAGGTCTGTGTTTTATTCCCGTCCTACCCCTAGGCTCTTCATGACATTTTTTTTT
>NC_041217.1:104172547-104175317 GCF_002837175.3 Physeter macrocephalus
AGATTGCTTTTGCTATTTGGGGTCTTTTGTGTTTCCATACAAATTGTGAAATTTTTTTTTCTAGTTCTGTAAAAAATGCTAGTGGTAGTTTGATAGGGATTGCATTGAATCTGTAGATTGCTTTGGGTAGTAGAGTCATTTTCACAATGTTGATTCTTCCAATCCAAGAACATGGTATATTTCTCCACCTATTTGTATCATCTTTAATTTCTTTCATCAGTGTCTTATAGTTTTCTGCATACAAGTTTTTTGTCTCCTTAGGTAGGTTTATTCCTAGATATTTTATTCTTTTTGTTGCAATGGTAAATGGGAGTGTTTTCTTAATTTCACTCTCAGATTTTTCATCATTAGTGTATAAGAATGCCAGAGATTTCTGTGCATTAATTTTGTATCCTGCTACTTTGCCAAATTCATTGATTAGCTCTAGTAGTTTCCTGGTAGCCTCCTTAGGATTCTCTATGTATAGTATCATGTCATCTGCAAACAGTGACAGCTTTACTTCTTCTTTTCCTATTTGGATTCCTTTTATTTCTTTTTCTTCTCTGATTGCTGTGGCTAGAACTTCCAAAACTATGTTGAATCAGAGTGGTGAGAGTGGGCAACCTTGTCTCATTCCTGATCTTCGTGGAAATGGTTTCAATTTTTTACCATTGAGGATGATGTTGGCTGTGGGTTTGTCATATATGGCCTTTATTATGTTGAGGAAAGTTCCCTCTATACCTACTTTCTGCAGGGTTTTTATCATAAATGGGTGTTGAATTTTGTCAAAAGCTTTCTCTGCATCTATTGAGATGATCATATGGTTTTTCTCCTTCAGTTTGTTGATATGGTGTATCACGTTGATTGATTTGCGTATATTGAAGATCCTTGCATTCCTGGAATAAATCCCGCTTGATCATGGTGTATAATCCTTTTAATGTGCTGTTGGATCCTGTTTGCTAGTATTTTGTTGAGGATTTTTGCATCTATGTTCATCAGTGATAGTGGCCTGTAGTTTTCTTTCTTTGTGACGTCTTTGTCTGGTTTTGGTATCAGGGTGATGGTGGCCTCATAGAATGAGTTTGGGAGTGTTCCTCCCTCTGCTATCTTTTGGAAGAGTTTGAGAAGGATAGGTGTTAGCTCTTCTCTAAATGTTTGATAGAATTCGCCTGTGAAGCCATCTGGTCCTGGGCTTTTGTTTGTTGGAAGATTTTTAATCACAGTTTCAATTTCAGTGCTTGTGATTGGTCTGTTCATATTTTCTATTTCTTCCTGGTTCAGTCTCGGCAGCTTGTGCATTTCTAAGAATTTGTCCATTTCTGCCAGGATGTCCATTTTATTGGCATACAGCTGCTTGTAGTAATCTCTAATAATCTTTTGTATTTCTGCAGTGTCAGTTGTTACATCTCCTTTTTCATTTCTAATTCTATTGATTTGAGTCTTCTCCCTTTTATTCTTGATGAGTCTGGCTAATGGTTTATCAATTTTATTTATCTTCTCAAAGAACCAGCTTTTAGTTTTATTGATCTTTGCTACTGTTTTCTTCATTTCTTTTTCATTTATTTCTGATCTGATCTTTATGATTTCTTTCCTTCTGCTAAATTTGGGGTTCTTTTGTTCTTCTTTCTCTAATTGCTTTAGGTGCAAAGGTAGGTTGTTTATTCGAGATGTTTCCTGTTTCTTAAGGTAGGATTGTATTGCTATAAACTTCCCTCTTAGAACTGCTTTTGCTGCATCCCATAGGTTTTGGGTCGTCGTGTCTCCATTGTCATTTGTTTCTAAGTATTTTTTGATTTCCTCTTTGATTTCTTCAGTGATCACTTCGTTATTAAGTAGTGTATTGTTTAGCCTCCATGTGTTTGTATTTTTTACAGATTGATTTTTTTCCCTTTGCTAAAATTTGGGGTTTTTTTGTTCTTCTTTCTCTAATTGCTTTAGGTGCAAGGTTAGGTTTTTTATTCGAGATGTTTCCTGTTTCTTAAGGTAGGATTGCATTGCTATAAAACTTCCTTCTTCTAAGTGCTTTTGCTGCATCCCATAGGTTTTGGGTTGTTGTGTCTCCATTGTCATTTGTTTCTAAGTATTTTTTGATTTCCTCTTTGATTTCTTCAGTGATCACTTCGTTATTAAGTAGTGTATTGTTTAGCTTCCATGTGTTTGTATTTTTTACAGATCTTTTCCTGTAATTGATATATAGTCTCATAGCCTTGTGGTCAGAAAAGATACTTGATACGATTTCAATTTTCTTAAATTTACCAAGGCTAGATTTGTGACCCAAGATATGATCTATCCTGGAGAATGTTCCATGAGCACTTGAGAAAAATGTGTATTCTGTTGTTTTTGGAAGGAATGTCCTATAAATATCAATTAAGTCCATCTTTTTTAATGTATCTTTAAAAACTTGCGTTTCCTTATTTATTTTCTTCTTGGATGATCTGTCCATGGGTGAAAGTGGGGGTGTTAAGGTCCCCTACTATGATTGTGTTACTGTCGATTTCCCCTTTTATGGCTATTAGTATTTGCCTTATGTATTGACGTGCTCCTACGTTGGATGCGTAAATAAGTCCTGCTACTCCCTTCTGGCTTGCAGAGTTTCTGCTGAAAAATCAGCTGTTAACCTTAGGGGATTCCCTTGTGTGTCATTTGTTGTTTTTCCCTTGCTGCTTTTAATATGTTTTCTTTGTACTTAATTTTTGTTAGTTTGATTAATATGTGTTTTGGCGTGTTTCTCCTTGGATTTTCCTGTATGGGACTCTCTGTGCTTCCTGGACTTGATTAACTATTTCCTTTC
>NC_041217.1:104175826-104184917 GCF_002837175.3 Physeter macrocephalus
ACTGTAGCTTGCTGGTCGTTGAGTGAAGCTGGGTCTTGGTGTTGAGATGGAGATCTCTGGGAGATTTTCGCCATTTGATATTACGTGGAGCTGGGAGGTCTCTTGTGGACCAGTGTACTGAAGTTGGTTCTCCCACCTCAGAGGCACAGCCCTGACGCCTGGTTGGAGCGCCAAGAGCCTTTCATCCACACGGCTCATAATGAAAGGGAGAAAAAATAAGAAAGAAAGAAAGAAAGAGAGAGAGAGAGAAAGAAAGAGAGAAAGAAAGAAAGAGAGAAAGAAAGAGAGAAAGAAAGGATAAAATAAAATAAAGTTATTAAAATAAAAAATAAAAATATTAAGAGGAAAAATTTTAAAAAGTAAAAAAAAAAAAATATGGGACGCTCAGAACCCTAGGACAAATGGTGAAAGCAAAGCTATACAGACAAAATCTCACACAGAAGCACACACATACACACTCGAAAAAAGAGAAAAAGCGGAAAAAAAATAATATATCTTGCTCCCAAAGTCCACCTCCTCAATTTGGGATGATTCGTTGTCTATTCAGGTATTCCACAGATGCAGGGTACATCGAGTTGATTGCGGAGATTTAATCCGCTGCTCCTGAGGCTGCTGGGAGAAATTTCCCTTTCTCTTCTTTGTTCGCACAGCTCCCGGGGGTTCAGCTTTGGATTTGGCCCCGCCTCTGCGTGTAGGTCGCCTGAGGGCGTCTCCTCTTTGCTCAGACAGGACGGGGTTAAAGGAGCAGCTGACTCGGGGGCTCTGGCTCACTCAGGCCGGGGGGAGGGAGGAGTACGGATGCGGGGTGAGCCTGCGGGGGCAGAGGCCAGCGTGACGTTGCACCAGCCCGAGGCGCGCCGTGCGTTCTCCAGGGGAAGCCATCCCTGGATCATGGGACCCTGACAGTGGCGGGCTGCACAGCCTCCCGGGAGGGGAGGTGTGGATAGTGACCTGTGCTCGCACACAGCCTTCTTGGTGGTGGCAGCAGCAGCCTTAGCGTCTCATGACCGTCTCTGGGGTCTGCGCTGATAGCGCGGCTCGCGCCCGTTTCTGGAGCTCCTTTAAGCGGCGTGCTTAATCCCGTCTCCTCGCGCCCCAGGAAACAAAGAGGGAAGAAAAGGTCTCTTGCCTCTTAGGCAGCTCCAGACTTTCTCCCGGACTCCCTCCCGGCTCGCTGTGGTGCACTAGCCACCTTCAGTCTGTGTTCACTCTGCCAACCCCAGTCCTCTCCCTGCGATCCGACCGAAGCCCGAGCCTCAGCTCCCAGCCCCCGCCCGCCCCGGCGGGTGAGCAGGTGAGCCTCTCGGGCTGGTGATTGCTGGTCGGCACTGATCCTCCGTGCGGGAATCTCTCAGCTTTGCCCTCCACACCCTGTTACTGCGCTCTCCTCCGTGTTTCTGAAGCTTTCCCCTCTGCCACCCGCAGTCTCCGCCCGTGAAGGGGCTTCTAGTGTGTGGAAACCTTTCCTCCTTCACAGCTCCCTCCCACTGGTGCAGGTCCCGTCCCTATTCTTTTGTCTCTGTTTTTTCTTTTTTCTTTTGCCCTACCCAGGTACGTGGGGGAGTTTCTTGCCTTTTGGGAGGTCTGAGGTCTTCTGCCAGCATTCAGTGGGTGTTCTGTAGGTGCAGTTCCACGTGTAGATGTATTTCTGATATATCTTTGAAATTTGTCCACCATGCTCTTAGGAAGTGCAAACTAGTCCATGTGAAAATATCACATGCAGTTCATTAGCACCTATCAGCATCAACCACTCAACTTGTGAGTGGATGAGCTTTCAGATGATAACAGACCCAGTCTTCAAGTCTCCCAGCTGAGGCCTCAGACCCACAAAACTAGATTCAACCTAGGTGCCAAAGACCCCCTAGCCCCGCAACTCCTGCCTGCGCCTCTGGGGGCCGGTGCCCTTGGCATGATGTCCTATTTCTTTATTCTTTATTTGATGAGTTATTGTCATCCTCTTTTTCTTTAATTCTTCAAACATGTTTTTTTAGTGCTTTGAACATACTTATATAGCTACTTTGACACCTTTGTTCCCACTCAGAGGTGGTTTTTCTCTCACCTGCTTTTTTTTTTTTTCTGTTGTGCAAGGGTCACACTTTTCTGTTTCTCTATATTTCTTCTTATTATTGAAAACTGGATATTTTAGATAAGATATTTTAGCAGTTCTGGATTCTGACTACCCCCCATGTCCCCTAGCTTATTCTTGTTCTTTTAATTTTTTTTTTTGCTTATTTATTTAGTGGCTTGCCTGGATTAATTCTGTGAAGTCTCTTTCCCCTGCAGTATTCAACCTCTGATTTTAATGCTTAGTGGGTTTTTTTTCCTCCTTGTTTTTATTTATTTTTATTTTTATTTTTTATTATTATTTTTTTTGCAGTACACGGGCCTCTCACTGTTGTGGCCTCTCCCGTTGCTGAGCACAGGCTCTGGATGCACAGGCTCAGGGGCCATGGCTCACGGGCCTAGCCGCTCCGGGGCATGTGGGATCTTCCCAGACCGGGGCACAAACTCGTGTCCCCTGCATCGGCAGGAGGACTCTCAGCCACTGTGCCACCAGGGAAGCCCCAGAAAGTAGTCTTAATTAAAGAGAGATTTGAATAAGTTAAATAATGCCCTGCTAATTTTTGTTTCTTTTATAATAATCCAATATTGGAAAATTTGAAATAAGAATCTAAGAAATACTGTATGTATCTAGATGTTCTCCTAAAAGATATTCCTTTAACATATTCATTTTAAAAATGATAGCAATACATTTATAGTAAAATAGCTTATAATATTTTCTGCAATAATGCTACTTTGTCACTTGTGACTTCATTACAGTTTTTTTAATATATGTAAAATTTGTATGCAAAGTTCATTTCCTAATTTATAATAATTCACAAAGGTGCTCTGTCAGCCAGCTGGGCCTTACCTGCATGACTCCAGAGGACAGAATTAGGCCCAAACAGTGAAAGTTATATAGATGCTGACTTGTGGTTAGTGTAAGGAAAAGGTGGTTTTTATAAACTTGATCTTGTTAATCCTTATAACAATCCTGAAAAGTATGTACAATTATTGCCCTCACTTTACAGAAAAGAAAACTGAGGTTGAGAAGTTAAGCACCTTGCCCAGCATTTGAAAATGGCAAATGTAGGATGCAAAGCCAGGCTTTTCTCATTACAAAAACACGTATACCCATTCTACTCTACACTATGATATGCTTTCTAACAATTCGAGCCATTCTATGATGAAACGTGCTGTTTCTGAAGCTAGCAATTGCCATATTTCTTTAAGTGTCTAAGAATAATTGAATGCCAACTCATCAGATATGCCATAAAGGGGACTCACATACCCATGAATAGTTGAATCAGGTGATGCCAACACAGTCCAGGTTCAGTCGGGAAAACAGAAGGCACTCTATGTATTTCAAGTACAAAGGATTTCAATGTAGGGAATTAGAGGCATAACCAACCACCGGCAGAGTTAAGGAACCAAGGTCAGGGAAGGCACTGGTGTTGATCTCAGGCTGCCACACTAAAGCAGATGGTTCACTAGAGTGCAAATTTTAAGAAACTCTGGAAAGCTCCTGGCTTCTTTCTCAGTCTATAGCACCAATTGAGGTAATTCTTTAGAATCTCACCTGGTAGTTCTTTAGAATCTCACATCAACTCATGTTGCTAGCTGTAAATTACGGCCTCTGCTTTTTGGCCTTTCAATTCTCATGTGAGTGTCTCTTACTGGAAGAGACGCTGGCTCTGAGCAGGGCTGTAGGGAAAGAGACTTGTGAGAAACATTGTTCCTGGCTAGAAGAGTGGTGGTGAAGCAAAACTCCTAAGCCCTGTCCTACCATAATGATGTAGGATTTTATGCTACTTACTAGTTATCAGACTTCCTCTTATTCTATAGTGAGTTGGAAGTTAAAAGAGCAGGAAGTTATCAGGCACCTTCAAGACCCCTTGTCACTACGCGAAGGTATGGTACAGAAAGAAGTTTACCTGCAGAGGGAATTCCCTGGTGGTCCAGTGGTTAGGACTCTGGCTTTCACTATCAAGGGCATGTGTGGGACCCGCAAGCCGCTCAGCCAAAAAAAAAAAAAAAATTTAAAAAAGAAAGAAATTTACCTGCAGAAGCCATAGGTAAATTTTCACATGTCACCATTTTGCCTAAGATTAGAGCAACCTCAATTGGGCTGGCCCAAAGAAAACCAAGTAGCTGCAAAAGTAGGCCTGCTCCTCAGACCTTAGGCCTGCTCTAATTTTAGAAAATGTAGTGTTCACACAAAGGATTATGCTCATAGGAAATATATTGTATTATGAATGACACATTTTAGGAGGCAATCTTTTTATGTATGGTGAATCATCAAATTTAGCTGGAAGGAACCTAGACGTCATTTGGTCTGAGGTACCCCAAACTATTTCTCTGAGAGCATGGTTGGAAGGTGTGGGTAGTATCAGGATGCCCTTCACTAGGAATCCTCGCCAACCATCCACAGGGAGAAATGGTGGCAAATAGGTCAGTGATAATGGATTTGCAGAGCTACCTCTTAAGGATTCAAGACCTACCAATATTGCCCAACATGCTGGTTGGCAACACCCCTATTTTACTGCAACGATCAAGGGAGGTTAAGGGACGAAGTGAAATCACAAGCAAGTTAATGGCAGAGTCAAGACTGGAACTCAAGTGCCTCTATACCCAGCCTGAGATGTTTTCTATGTTAGCATCCTCCACTTCTCATTCGATTACATCATATCTATCTATCTATCTACCTATCTATCTATCTATCTATGTGTCTATTATCTATCTATCATCTATCTATCCTACCATTCTTCCTTCTACCTACCCCTCTATCTTTCTATATCCATCTAATCATCTAGCTATGTAATCTCTCCTTTCATCCATCCATGTATGTACATGAGACTCTATGAAGATATGAGAAGACATTTATTTCACTTTCTAGAGTTAATGGAAGAAAGGGAGTAGGAAACAGGGGAGCTATTGATTTTGTTTGTTTGTTTTGGCTCCCACCTGAGTAAAGAAAAAGGTTTTAGTCCACAGCACAGCATCATAACAATAGCAGGACCTATGAATTTTTCCAATATGTAATTCCAGGCTGAAGACAATGTATTTGAAAAACAGCCTAGTGTGCTGCAATATTAAAACAGTAGGCCACTAGGGCTGTAATACATCAGCTACCGATAATGAGATTACAAACTCCTGTCTCCCAGTATTCTCCCTTCTGTGTCCCTGCACTCAATTTTGTTGCTGGGGAACACCCACTGCTGAAGTGAGGGAAGGGCTTTTATTGATGTAAGCAAGTCTTTTGCTTACATTTGGTGTGAAAATTCTGGCGGCAATATAAGTATCAGTTAAGCCACATAGTCTTCCATCACCTTAGGAAATTAATCCTTGGAATAACTTGCTCAAAGTTAGAAAATCATGTCTTTATTTGCATATCTGAGTCTAATCATGGCATTTATGCATATGATTTGTTTATTGTATTGAAAGAGATGTTGTCTTCTGCCAAGCCTTAGGGGAACAGTAATCAAATTCATTAATTACTAAACATATGGCTTGCATCTGAAATACTTTGTCTAAATTTGGGGACTGAATTTTAAGAGGCACATTGGTAAACGAGAGTATATTCAAAGGGTGACCAGGATTAATATTAACATAAAATATAATTTAAGAAAATGATTTATTGGGTACTGTGCTAAGCACGTCACATGAGTTGTTACTTTTAATCCTCGCAGTCATTGACTTGTGTCACACTTTTGTCAACGAGTGACTGAGGTCACATAACAAACCCTGATGTCAGAACCTGAGCTTTTATCTACTCACTGTACAGTGAGGACCCTAGAAACCGTCTCATATGAGAAGCTGCAGAGGAGCAGACAGAGTCTGTGCTGATGATGGAAAGAACTGGCACCAATGGAGGCAAGTTACTGGATGGAGATTTTAATCTCAATAAAATAAGATACTCCCATCCTTAGAACTGAGCATTCAAACAAAAGCAGAAAGACTCATTTTTTAGGAGTCGATACAAGATTTCAATTCTAGTGGTGCTGGGATTAGGTGGCATGAATTGGGAGATTGGGATTGACATGTATACACTAATATGTATAAAATAGATAACTAATAAGAACCTGCTGTATTAAAAAATAAAATTCAAAAGAAAAAAATTTAACTCTAATCTGTGATGTGAGCAAAATAGAACAAATAACCAAATTGTTGTTCTAATTTCTACTTATTATTAGAAAAACAAAATCTCTTAAAAATTTAAAAATAACAATTAAACAAATGTCTCTAAATTCCTACAATTTTTCATTGACTCCAGACAGAGTGAATGCCAGCTTTAGGCCCATCTTCTCAAAATGTGTCCACTATCTTTTTTAATGTTACTTGGTCTTTAGAACTATGTAATTAAGTTAATTTATGTGCAAGGGCTTTGTAATGGTTACATACCACACGGATATGAGGGATCAGTGAACAGAAAGAAAATGTATTTTAAGTTCTCTTGATATTTTTTCTTCTGTATAATGATACAGATCAGCCTTTAAAGATCCTGAATCAACCAGACATCTGTCTGGTAAATATAGTTATACAAATGTAGCCATGGCATATATATTTTCATTGGTTCAACAAATGATTACCTAGTAGTAACTGGCACTTACATGTGTCAGTTATGCACTAGGTCTACAGAAATGATTAATATATGATTCTACCCTTTAGAAGTAGCATAAAGAAGTCGCACAAAAACAAAGAATTGCAATTTAGAAAAATGAATGCTAACTAATAGAAATACGGTGTTAACAAAAATAAAATGAAATCAATAACATGTTTTAAAGTTGTGAGGCTGGATTTACTAAAGACGTCTTCATGGCTTACATTAGCATCAGTAGTTACACTTTACCTGACACTGAAGAGGTCAGTATGGAATTCATTTTCTCTACAAATCTGCATACACCTCTACTAAATCATCCCTACATCGCGAAACAATTAGCATACTGGTCGAAATCCTGAAACTATGGTCCTGTGCATTCTCACTTTTGCATTGCCTTATTTCCATCATGGCTAAACTTATGATCCAAGAGCAGGAGAAAATCATTGCAAATAAAGTGTTGTAGACAGAACTTCCACACTGAGCAATGCCCTCGGTTAAGCTAGGGATAGGCTATCATGCCAATGAAGGGAAAAGAAGCCCTGGTCCTTGGAGGTGGAAACATTGGATCCCAATTCAGTCAGTAAGATGAGTTTGGAGAAGAACAGAGGTGGCGGCAGGAGATGTGTCACAACTTCACCATGCTGGCCTGCTCTTTGCTATCACAGAAGATGGGAGATACATTTTAAAGTTTTGCCAAAGCACAATCAGGATTGATCTGTATAACATGTGGGCCAATAGCAGGAGCAGATTAATCATGCCAGTAGTTACCCAAGACTCGGAAGCCCAGTGAACAGTAAAGAGTGACAAGGAGACTCGTATCATTGGGAAAGCATCTGTTGGTCTCGCCCATTCTTTTTTTGTATGGCAAACCCCAGAGTTCGTGTGAATACCTTTGAAAATGAATCTATATATGAATAAATGAAATAATAGGAAAGAAGGAGGAAGGAGAAAAGAAAGAAGTCATATTTACTGATTTTGACCACTGCGCTATGTCAAGCAGAAATATTTAAAAAGGGTAACTACTGTTTATTGAATGCTACCTGTGTGCAAGTTTCTGTATTAAGCATTTCGCATTCATTACCTCATGGAAGCTTCATAACTGCCTCCTCATGTAAGAATTATGCCTGGGTTTACAAGTGAGAATACTTTCCCAAAACCAGGAATGAGGTTGATTGAGAATTCAAAACCATATCTTCTCAGGTGCCAACACACTCTTTCTGCTATACCAGATAACACAAGTGTTCCTAGAGAGGGATGTGGAAAAGAACTGTTAAGAGGACTTGGTAGTGAGTTGAGGAGCCCCAGAACCTGTTCTAGATGTTGGAAAGAGAGTGGCAAACAAGACAGACAAGTTCCTGTCCTTGAGGAACATTGGGGGAAGACAGACTCAACATGTTAAAAAATAAAATCAGGAAGATAATTTGGGGCTCCCCGGGTGGCGCAGTGGCTGAGAGTCCGCCTGCCGATGCAGGGGACACGGGTTCGTGCCCCGGTCCGGGAAGATCCCACGTGCCGCGGAGCGGCTGGGCCCGTGAGCCATGGCCGCTGAGCCTGAGAGTCTGGCGCCTGTGCTCCGCAACGGGAGAGGCCACAACAGTGAGAGGCCCACGTACCGCCAAAAAAAAAGAAGATAATTTTAGTTACTTATAAGTATCATGAAGAAGATGAAGTAGGGTGTGAGAAAGAAGGACCAGAGGTGCTTCTTCAGCCAGAGTGGGAAGAGGCTTCTCTGAAGCGGAGCCATTTGAGTGAAGACTAAAGAGAAGGGGGCGGCCGTGCAAAGATCCAGGGGACACATATCTCAAGAAAGGCTCGGCTTGTTCTGGGGACAAAAACAAGGACAGAGGGACAAAAGGAAGGAAATGAGAGTGGAGGGAGCTGAGGCCAGGGAAATAGGTAGGGTCCAAATTAATAGGGCCTTTCGGAGGTTGTTCTAGGTGTATGGGAACTTATTGGAGGGTTGGAGAAGAGGTGTGGTGTTACTCTGGTCCCTGTGTGAAGGATGCAGTTTTGAGAGGCAGGAGCGGAGGAGGGAAGAGTACCTCAAAGGCTCTTGCAATGTTCCAGGTGAGAGCCATTGATGACTCAGGCTAAGTTCATAGCTGAGCAAGTGATAAGAGGTTTTCAGGTTCAAAATCTATTTTGGAGGCAGTGCCGACAGAACTTACTACTGGATTGGACATGGGTGAGAGGAAAAGATGAATCTAGAAAGACTCTGGGTTGGGCGGATGGTGAGGAAGGCTTTGGGTGGTAAAGCTGAGGGCCAGGCCCTCACATCAGAAGGAAGAGGGTTGTGATGATTTAAGATCATACAACTTTATTTTTTATTTTTTTTTAACATCTTTATTGGAGTATAACTGTTTTACAATAGTGTGGTAGTTTCTCCTTTACAACAAAGTGAATCAGTTATACATATACATATGTTCCCATATCTCTTCCCTCTTGCGTCTC
>NC_041217.1:104185630-104193130 GCF_002837175.3 Physeter macrocephalus
ATGATGGCCATTCTGACTGGTGTGAGATGATATCTCATTGTCATTTTGATTTGCATTTCTCTAATGATTAATGATGTTGAGCATTCTTTCATGTGTTCATACAAACAACTTTAAATGGGTGTGTTCAAAAATTTTAAGATGCCAGAAAGTACCATCAACCTTAGTAGGGAGAAGTCATCATCTTCAAATAATAAAGAACTGAGGACAGAAAGCTCATCTTTGAGGTGTATAATATAATTGTATGTTATAAGAGTCTCCACTGTATCATTTACCTGTTCTGAATCATAGACTACTATAATCCATTATTATGTCTAAACTATGGTGAATAACTGCTTATAGAAAATTAGAAAAGCAGATGTAGACTGACAAATCCTTTATTTCATTAGTATTTTATGTAGCCAGAAAACATTAATTGATTTAGCAATAATCTTTATAAATAGTCTACCAAAGAGGCGTGACATTAACATATTATTTCAATGATAGTTCTTCTCCATACATGTTGGACTATATTACTAAGTTATAACCAACATGTGATACTTATATATTTGCCTTTTAACAATTTGATATGAATATTGTCATATATCTTTGAATTTTTATGGCAATCTTATTTTTAATTTGCTCTAAAATATTTCTCCTTAATTTATTATTTATGAATTTTAAACTATGAAGTGCATTCCAGTATGTTTCAAATGTTGATGAACAAATTAATTCAAAACCAACATGTATATAAAAATTATATAATGTATATAAAAATTATATAATGTATATAAAAATTGTCTAGTACCTTTCTATGGTAAGCCAGTTTTAGTTTATTTAATACTAGTAGATTTCTTACTGAAAGAGGAAACCTGAGTGTGGTGGAAATACTGGTAGACTAGAAATCTTGTGTCTACTTTTAAACTCCCCTGCATCGGCAGGCGGACTCAACCACTGCGCCACCAGGGAAGCCCTGGATTTCTGTTTTTATGTATTAAAAAACAATAAAAGGAAGCTATTCTGTATGATCTGAGGTCTTTTCCAGTTCTATGGCTCTCTTATCTTTATTTTGCTAACATATTTTCATGTTTTATATGATGTGAAACATCTAGATTTATTTTTAATGATAAGAAAAAATCAACAAAGAATTGAATGTGCATATATGTTACTTTTATAATGTACTTCTCTTTGAGCAAGATCTCTTTCTGCTGTTGGATAACTTAATAATATATGCTCCTTTAGATGTATAAAAATGGAAGCAGGATCACTTCTCCAGATCCTTCAAGGTACAGTTCATCAACAACTTTATTAACTTCCACCCTCACCCCTAAACCAAATCACCATTTCTCTGATGTTCCACAGCAACTTTCTTAATCTCTACTAGAGGACCCATTTCATTCTGTCCCATATTTCTAGTTAATTGTTTACTGGTTTATCCTCCCTGCTAGACTGTTTGAAAGTATGGGATTTTATTTGCCTTTATGTCATCTGCAGCTTTGAGCATAGTGCTTTGCACATAGGAAGCATTCCAGAAATTTCTTAGTTGACTCCATCACTACTAGTAAACCATATTTATACAAGCAAGACTAGCAGTAACCAGGACTAACCTTTAAACAATTATAGTCTAATATTAGAAAGTTCTTTTTACCTCATCTATGCACTCTTCTCTCAAACTCTGTGGCCCAGGCAAAAACATCAATCATCCTTTGATTTTGCCATGATTTTTCTTATCTCTGACTTTGGTCCTGCCTTTTCTCCTGCCTTGTACACTCTTCCCACTCCCCCTTTCACCACCTCTCTCTCTAGCCAACTTCTCCTTATCCTTTGCCATAGACATACCTTTCTCCAAGAAGCATTCTCTAACCCTTCATGCCATCCCCAGGCTGGGTTAGATGTCCCTCCCCCATGTTGCCATGGCCTTCTGTACTACTACAATCATTACACTTATCAACTCCCTTGTCATACATTTATTTTCCTCTCTCTTTTCTCTGGTGTATAAGATCTGGAAACTCAGAGCCTCACTTGTATTATTCATGATTGTATCCTCAGGGATACAACAGGGTTGTCACATTTGTGGGATGAATATACAACCTTTAATCATTTTTTCTAATGTGAAAACAGAATTCCATTGAATTATTGACTCACACAAGGTTAGTGTGTAGCCCTTTTTAAATCAGGTTGGGTATGGATCATTGTAGCACTAATTTTTCCCTATTTACTCAAGAAGAACCATAAACACCATGCCAGAATTGTTGCCATTTCTGAGTGGAGAAAGAAAAGATATGTTCACATCACTGAGGTTTAACTGTTTTACTAAATAAAGTGTATGATGATGGTTGATGGGTTGTATTTTGTGTAATCTAATGGATTTACTAGATATTTGTGCTTGGGTTGACTAGAAGGATTTATTAACTATCAAGCTAGAAAATACAAAATACAACATAAGCAGGTAGGTAGGTGGAGAAAGGAAGGCTACCTTCTAGAGCCAGGAATGAAAGAGAGGGTCATGTCTACAACCAGTAGTGCTGGTAGTTAATAAATGTAGGTCTCAAGTCTTAAAATTTGTGACATGGGAAGGTCAGATCATAAAAGTCTTCTGTGCAGCTGAAAAAAAATAATCTTCAGTTATTGAGCATATATAAATGCTCAATAACTGAAGATTATATTATATATATCAAAGTGTATCTTTTGATATATCTACTGAAGTACTTTTTGTTTTCTTAGAAATGCATTTAATATTTGCTATTATTTTCTACCACCATAAAAATAATGACCATAAATATATAAACCAGGTTCGGAGGTAATATCCAGTTCTATACTCTCTTGCCCAAGAAACTACTGTAAGAATAGTGACATGAAGTACAAAAAAAAAAAATCACTTTTTTCCTCCCAAATCACAAAATTTTCATATGGGGGAGAAGAATTGTTGTCAATTTTAGCAACTATAACTTGGATTGAAACAAATACTGGTGTGGGCGCACGCGCGCGCGCGCGCGCGCATGTGTGTGTGTGTGTGTGTGTGTGTGTGTGTTCCATTAGTTACTAATCCATCTGTGAAACATCAAAAGTCTCTCTTGCAAATCCCTTCTTGGGACAATTTGCAGTGTCATAAACAGAGAGAAACATCAACTTCTATATTTACAATTGTCTCGTAATTTGCACCAAGTTATGTGGAGATTCATTCTATCTGGCACAGTATCATAAAAAACAAAAATCTCAAACTATGGTCAAACACAAAGGGGCTAAATTAAAGTGTCTGTTTATCTATCACTCCACCTGGTGAAGAATAACCAACAGCTGATCATTCATCTGCCATTTTCTACATGAGCAAAGTAAAAAGAGGTAACTCACTCTCAAATGAAGACATATTTTCTGAGAAATCGACAGTCATACATTATATTGGTATACACGTATGTGAATAAGGGTCTTAGAATATATATCCATATTTCTGTCTGTGTATGAAATTTTGAACGCCCTCACGATCACCACCGCCACCCTCCCCCCATTTTTTTTTACAAAAAAAGATTTTGAATAGTAGTTCTTAAATTCCAGCAGGTATAAAATTTGTGAGGATTCACAAACTTGATTGCTATCAAATTGATAATAATTTGTGAATTGAGCTACTAATCCACAACCAAAAATATTTAGTTTCAAGAAAGAGAAAAAAGTGGAGGAAGCCAAAGTAGAAAAGAGTGGGGTAAGATATCTCCTCACACAATAAAAAAAATACACATATTCACAACCACACATGTGCAAATTTATAAATGAGAGGCCTTCAAAACGATAGTGAAAAAATGAAGTGAGTGCAAATATTTTGTAAATTAACTCTCTAGAAAAAGATAATTACATTATTATATTAACAGGGGCACTCAGTCACTTTTTTCCCACTTAGAGTATGGGTTGTTCATATCAAGGCCTGTCATCAGATTTACAGAGCATTTACTAACTGGAATTTTAATAAAAATAAAAAAGCAGTATTAAAAAATTGAAAGCTAACAAATTTGATTCAAATGGATACTGAACTCCAGGCAAATGTGTTGTTTGAATTCTGCCTGATGTACTGCTGCTGCCAGGAAGCATTAAAGTAATAGTTAATGGTCAATATGTGCTTACATATCGCATGTCAGGCTTAGCAAAAATGTTCTGCTCTTAGAAAATTATATTGTTAAAAATAAGTGACAAAGCTTGAGCAGCCCCTTCAAATCCATAAAGACATTTGGAGGAACTGAAGCATGCTTATAATAAAACCAGGATTTCTAAAATAGAGAGAGGCTAGAGCTCATGTAGCATCTTGCCAAGTAATCAGATAAAAATGATTACACAAATTTCCAACAATAAATTCCTCCTGCATTTGCTGAGTGAGCACATAGGGAAGGAAAGAAGCACATCCTTGGAACCATATTTTTATCTATCAGACTTTTCTGTGGAGGCTTTATAGCATTTGTTTCCCCTTTCTCCCCTTTAACGCTCCTTCTGAACAGATCTTGAGAAGCCCTTGAGATGGAAAACTCAAACTTAAATCCAGACTTAGAGCCAGGATCCATTTCTTGACAATGAAAAAAGAGAAAAAATCATCTCAAACTTCCTTGTCACTATCCAAGAAAATATCCTATCTATCATAAGAATTGTGGTTCCTGGGTAACAGATTAGGTACATCAATAAAATACTGTAACCACAGTTTGAGACAAATGCCCTGATTTGTATAAGTCAGAGGTTCACCAAGGTCATACGGAATCCTAGGCATATTTATCACTGGCCAAGCTTCAAACTGAGTTTTAAATTTTGTCAGACATGAAAAACTGCTACCAGATGGTGTCAAGATAATTCCTCTCTGTGTTAAAAACACACACTTAGGTACAGTCAATAGTAAAATCAAATAATTAGTCTGAATACCAGTATACACCTGGCACCATTCCTATTACAAGTTAGGAGGTACATTATTACGATTTCTGTCTCTCTCCAATTAAGAGAGCCCACACAACTAATATATAGTTGCCTGTAACACAATTAGAAAATGATGACTTTCTAGAGCTATGGATCATCCCAAGCCAACAGGAAAAGACAGCATGTTATTCCAAATAGTATTCCTATTTCCAATGGCAAGAGAGAATTAGAGGTTCACTCCCTGCCACCCCATCTGCACCCCGAACCCCCTTCAACTAAATGAAAATTAGTTGATACTGTGAGATGTTCAGTCTCTGTTATATAAAAGACCTCCCCCCATTACTGTAAATTCCCATATCATGTGGCTAAGTTCCGTCTTCAATTAATCTAAAACCACAGTACAAACATTTGGAAGCTCCTCAGATGTGAGAAACCATATGCTATTGGTCCGCAAAGTAAAAAGTAGAAGGCATAAGGCAACTCTGACGAGAAGAGTATTAAAATATCCAGATTAGTAAAATAAACTAGAAAAAAATCACATATTATAAAGCACAAGGAAGACTTATTACCAATTAATTTGTAATATGTTTGCTTTTTAAATATTTTAGAAAATATGAAGTATTATATTTCATAACAAGTATTTGTTTAGCTCCAGTCTGCTGTGGCATTTCACTGGGTGAAATGGGGGTCTAGGGATCTAGTATCACAATTCTTCAAGCTGTTAAGATGAAAATCGCATTCTGTTTTAAAATGTGGATCTGAGAGACAACAGATGAATCCTGGCAATGGTCATTTGTAAATGTAGAATATCACAAAATGCTGGGGGAAATTCTTCTGTTTGAATCATTCTAGGTATCCAGAATCTCTAATTAGGGTTCCTATTTCCCCCATGAGTCCTGCCTACTACACTATCAGAGCGAGCGCATCATGTAATTTTAATTATCATCCTTCCTGCAGAGCAAAGTTTTCATGCTAGGAACTGGCCGAATTACAGGACTTCTGGCATTTTGTTCATTTCCTAGAAAACCATCACTTTGGATAGGGTTCTGTTTCCCCCACATCTCAGTGGAACACAATAAAGATTTTATTCTCTGCTCCAATAATTATTGGCAAGAGCATGATGCGTCCCTCTGTCATCACACAGGAAAAAGTACATGAAGAAGATCCCAGGAATGGGGAAGATGGGGTAAAGTGAGGTCACAACTGGCAACAAGAAAACCATCCAGCCTTTGAACACAAACATTGTTAATGTCTACTGTTTTTTAAACTTATTATTTTTGGCAGGGTTGCATATGTTCTCTGTGCTCATTCCACGAATCTGGCTGATTATTATTCCAATCACCAGAGGAAGAGAGAGTCACATTAATTTGTAGTAATTAATAGCACTGATGCATTTGACAGCGCATGTTAACAAGCCTCTTTGATTGTTTGGATCTCTAACTGCGGCCCTTCTTGTTTGCATCACCTCCAAGGAATTCATAATATCAAAGCTTAACGGTATCTGATACTTGTCAAAATGCAATTTATAAAAGTTTAATTCTTTTATTGATTTAGTTTGGTTTTGATGCCTGCAGAGTCAGCTCCCTTGACAGAACTTAGCGGATTCAAATGCTTGTCACCAGCTCGGCCTCCTTTTTGCAGGGAACAATTGCCATAGGCCAAGCCAACAGGCATGGTTTAATTGCCATTAATTAAAAGCATAAATCTCTTTTTTCTTCAGTTGCTCTGCTCTTAAAGGGGGCTGCACATATCTCTCTTTTCCTGGGTTTGTCAGAACACCTTCTGGCAAGCAAAGTTAACCCATTCCATCTTTCTAAGCACTTTCTAGAATAATCTTTTGAAGCATTGCTCTTATGATCTGATGTGAAATGCATGCGGTTCGGTGATATTTAACAAACTGGATTTCTTCTTTATTGCAGTATAATGAGGTCAAATGAATCCCTCCATGGGTTGTATACATGCTTAAATGGTTTTTGCATCAAATTCTTTTTGACAGCAAATAAAACAGCAGCCAAACAAAACATCAGCTACTTAAAATTAGAAGGGAGGGGGGAAGAGGATAAGGATGAGCCTTTAAAACAAAAACACATATATGCTTTTTAACATTAGGTGCAAGTAACCTTCCAACAAAATAAATCTGTCTGGTCATTTTCAGATTGGAAGCAATTAGTGAGATTCTTGGGATAAGGGGAAGTGCTGAGTTTAACAGAGCCCAAATGATTATACAGTAAATATTATTCCCGCTCCGTTTACCTTCTAGTATTATCATTAAGTCTATTTCATTTAGAAGGGATCCAGTGATGTTGTGAGCAAGGTAAAAATAATGAGCAGAACTCATCCCTCACTTTGATGGGGGAAGGTAAAGAGGGTGGGTGAAGTGGGTATGTTCTTTTTATTATTTTTTTTACTTGCCCACAATTATCCTATGAAATGATTATCCACCAGGCTTTCTA
Organism: Physeter macrocephalus; assembly: GCF_002837175.3. Taxonomy (NCBI): domain Eukaryota; kingdom Metazoa; phylum Chordata; class Mammalia; order Artiodactyla; family Physeteridae; genus Physeter; species Physeter macrocephalus. Next base: position 104,192,944 of record NC_041217.1, read on the forward strand.
TTCAATGGCGGTGTCAAAACAATTCGGTTTCCTCTGGCTGCCAAGCGCCTTCTCTTTCCCCCTCAGTCCTACCGCCGTTCGGGGAAGTGTCGCTGTAAGCAGATTATTGCTTTAAAGCATTTACACATATTAGTTTTGCTGCATCTGCCAGCTTTAGCAGAATTGCCGAGCCGCGGAAGTCCTCCTC
>NC_041217.1:104198130-104270190 GCF_002837175.3 Physeter macrocephalus
GCGGAGGGGCCCGGCCAGGCCGCGGAGTGCAGCGTCCCAGCAGGCAGAAGCCACATTTCGGCGGTACAATACATTTTCGCCCTGATTAGAGGCAGAGGCGGGCGGCTCAGTGTAAATGTCAGGCAGCAGATTTTAATAAAGGAATGTTCAGATTGTTAGATTGCGCTGTACAATGTGAGTTCTGTGCCGCACCCCTCCTTCCCAATCCTGCTTCAACCGCCCCCAACCCCCATTCCCGTCACACCTCGGCGCGCGTTACAAATATATTACATATTCAGAGTGATCTCGCCGCGGCTCCCGCGGGAGGGGCACACTCTCGGAGCTTAACATCCACCACGCGGAGGGATGCAGGACACCGGGGCCGACTGCTGGCAGCAGGAACAGGAAAAAAGACCCAGACCGGCCCTGATCTGCGGGCGCTTCTTTTACACTCCTACCCACGAATCTCGGAAAGAAATTCCCACTGGGAAGGAGATACTAAAAGCGCCGAGCTAGGAGGCGGGACCTCCAGTTCTTGGCCAAGGGGATCCAGTTAAGTGTATTTTAATTCTTTCACAACGGCCCTCCCAAACCTTAAAAACCTAACCAATTGCAGGCACACACACAAAAGGGGGAAGGGTAGCAAAATCAATCCGCCGAGTTCAAAGAGCCAGGGCGCGGGAGGAGGCTGCAGGATGCTTGGCGCCGGGCCGAGTTCGCAGCGGAGGGTCCCATCGACCGCGCAGAGGCGGCAGACCCCACCTGAAAGATACCTGGCTCTGTATGTGTGTGTGCGTGTGTGTGTGTGTGTGTGTGTACTGGGGAGCGTCACACCCTAATCCATCCCACTGCTTGCCTGTCTACTCTCCCCTGCCAGCCAAGAGCCTCCCATCCTCAGAGAGAAAAATGTGTGTGGGCACATTACGCACCATTAGGGAGACACTACGCTTTTAATGTGGCCTAATTAGTGCCGCTAACCGAGTAAATATTATTATATTGAATAATGATAATATGATGAAAATATTAATGCTTTTGAACTTTGCACGTGGGAGCCGTTCCTTCGGTACTCCCGGGACAGCCCAAGCACGCTCACATCCACCAGCAAACGCGGTCCGACGCATCTCCTGGATGACGAGCCCACAGGCCAGCTCAGGACATACATGGGTCTTTGCAGACACATAAACCCACTTTGGGCCATGACATGTATCACCCACCATGCAAAAGACCTCCTTTCAATGGCGTCCTCTTTTTCTCTGGAGCAGGCCGTGAAAAGCCAACCACGCTGGGGTCCCTCTTTCCTGAACTTCTGCACCCCAGGAATGTTGGGGTGTGCGTGCCGGGTGTGTTCCTCCTTAACAAGGGCCGCCAGACAGGTGAAGTTGCGGGAGAGGACCCACTTAATTAGCATTTAAATTCACAGCCCCCCTCTTATTGCCAAATACTTATCCCTTGGGAATTTGGTGCAAATCAGGCATTTAACAATTAGGAAATGTGGAAGGCTCCTCAAAATAGAGATTCGAAATCTTAATTCTCCTAGCCAGTTTGGAGGGTCAAGGGCATGGGGGAAGCGTGAACGGGTTGGGTGGAAGGCGCACAGTGACAGGCAATGGTGTGCCGGCGTCCCAGTTGATCAGCATACCCACTCCCCCTTCCATCCTCGCACCCCACCCCACTCTTATGGAGCCCCAGGAGACAGAGACGAAGAGGCTGGCTGTCCAGTGCTCGCTGCCTGAAGACAGGCCAGCTCTTTCCTGGTTGCTGGGCTGGACAAGGGCAAAGGCCTAAGAAGAGTTTTCAAAGTTAGACGATCAGTCTGTCCGGGAAAGTGGGGATGCGTGGTCCCGGCTGGAGAGCGCCCCCTCTCGGGCCGAATTGCTTCCTCTCCGCTGCTTGAGGGCCCACAGTTCATTTCCCGCACATTTTGGGGGTCTTCTTCCCGGAAGCTACGTCCGCGCTAGCTGCTGCGGATCCAGCTGTTCTCCGAGGCAGCTCCTTCTCCCCTGCCGGGTGCGTCCGGACCAGCGATTGCCTCCTAGACACGTGCCCAGTTCAGCAGATCCTGGGACAGAGTGGTTAAGCCGGGGTGAACCCTGGAGTTGGAGGATTTTGCAGACCACCGAGAGGCTGCCAGAGTGGATGGAGACAGTCCCCCGCTCCCCCGTTCCCTAGCAAGGTGTCTGGGAACCTAACCCCGCCCGCACCGGAGGCAGGAGCCGGGGCGGGGAGCTTTCAATTTGTTCCAGTGATGGCTCTAACTTAATAAGGCGATTGATTAGCGCTCAAAGTGCCGTTTTAATTAGCCGCTTGTTAATTAACATCGCAAATGAGTTTCCCCTTCCCTGATTGGCATCTTCGCCCAGCGCTCTGAGGCTTTCGTTTCTCCTCTGCCTCGGCGCCTCCATTCCCTCTGAACCTCAGGAGTTGGTAGAAGAATCAACTTCCTTCATGAACCTTAGAGGCTTAGGAGTTCTTTTCATAGCGGGGCGTGTTGGTGTCACACGCGGGCCCTTTCATTTCTCTAAAAGCCAGTCTTCAATGGACCATGATTCAGTTTAGAAGGAATGAAATAAAATCTCTCCCCACCTTCTCCCCTGGCCCCTCCAACTGCCTCCACTTTGTCGTTTTTTCTATCTCCACCCCTGACTTGGAGGGAGACTTCATTCTCCCTCCAGAATTTGGAACTCTAGAAAGTAGAAATGAGTCGGGAATAGGGGAGGGCCTCCCCTATTCCGTTACAGTCCTGGTAGGAGGGAGCTGGACCATCTCTTGGGATCAAATCTAAGACTGTGTAACCTGCTGTAAAATTCTGCTGCTGAGGTGTGTGAACATGTGCAGTGAGTTACTGTTCACTCCAAGATGCTCCAAGAGTATCTTGTACCTTCCTGAAGCACACAGGAGAGAGCCCTAGAGCCAATATGCACCCACACATTGTAGCCCAGCACCCCGGTTAGGAGATCAAAGGTTCGACAATTTTTGGACATTTTTGCACAATTATTACTCTTAGCTACCGTATAAATCCCTATATATATCATATCCCTCTTTGGGATGCATCCCTTTTCTTTCATGACAGAACACACGCTTTGTTTCCTTTAGGAAGACTTTATGTTCCCCCCATCTCCTCCCAGGGTTGGACTCCCCACTCTTTCTTTTGCATCCCCATTGCAGCATATTCTGTTGCCATCATGGCATTGTGACAACTTCCAGCATGTTCAAACTCCTGTTAACTCTCTCATTCTCAAGCACCTGGCAGAGAATGCACATTCTGCAATGTTGATGGACTAAGTGAATGAACAAAATGAGTGAGGGAAGAAGTGAAAAAACTACGGCTACCGTATGTTACCTATAGCTAGAAATAATTGCCACCTTTGCGTTGTTCATCTGTCAAACTCTTGCTTCACATTTTGTAAAGAGTTGATACATAAAAGGTCTTATTAGGTCATCACAAATACCCTATTCTAGGCAAGGGTGACTCTCCCCTTTACTAGAGAAGGAAGTTGGTGACCAGAAAAGCTAAGTGCCTTTTGCTCAAGAACATTGGGAAGTGGCAAAATGAGACTAAAACTCCCTCTTCCAGCATCCTTTCATTTACATGTCTACTTGCCTTCCTGCTGATTGCTGGGCACGGCACAGATCTAACCCCCAAAAGAGAGCCAACTTCACTAGGTCTCTTCTGAACTGCTGATCTTTGTGGTGAAGCTTATAGCGCTCACAAATTTTATTATGATGTGAGAACTAGCTCTCAAAACTTTTATTCCCCTAGGAAATTAGCAATTACATAGCCTATCTCTTTAACCTGTTGTTCTGTTAAAACAGTTTTCAGTTACCTTATTCTTTTCTCCAACTGTACCTTTTCTCTCTCTGCTCCCAATCTCCACCCTCTTGGTTTCAGTTTAAGGGACTCAGTTTCAGTGTGTTCATGTCTTTTCCTTTAGTATTATTTTCCTAAGCAAATATGCTTCAAATCCTTAAGCAGTTGGAAATATATTGATAGGCTGAAAAAAACAAAGAAGGAAAGCAAAGTATGCTTTCAACGTTTCTGTAGCTTTGTAAACAGCGAAAGGTCACACTATCGCCAGGGAGTCAACCTTAGTAGGAGAGCTTATTTGTGTATCTGGCATCTTTTACAAAAAGAAACAATAGCAGGCTCTCTCGGTTCGGGGCTCTTGGCGCCGCCCAGTGGAGGGAAGCGCCTTTGCACCCCATTCCTGTCAGTTGGCATTGTCAAGTGGATCCCAAGAAACGTTCAAATTAAATATGATAGGAAGAAGCGCCAGTTCCAAGTTCACTGTAATCTATAGGTGTGTTTCTTCAAAGTTCAGTTCCGTTTTTTTTAAACTGATGCTCCAGTTTAACACAATCCCAAATACCAAATCTTGACTGTAAAAGAGGACCACTGAGAGTGTATTAAGAACAGAACTTGTAAAAATATGCGAATGTTTGAATAATTCTCTGTAGTGGGGAGGCAGCATCTTTAGCGGTGGTCTGGACTGATGTGTCCTTCAGAGACAGGAAGGAAAAGTTCTTTATTATTCATAGTTGGCAAAAAAACTGCTTTCTCTGAAGGAATTCCAAAATCTTCCAAAAATTAAAGAATTCTCTTTCTTCCTTTGTTTTTTATTTTTAAGAAAATGAAGACCTGAAAGTGGAAGATCATTTTCAAACCTATGTCAGTTTAGGGACTATATTTCTTCGTATGTTAAATTCAATGGGAAACTGAGATTAAGCCAGTTAATGCATTTCCTTTCCTATATGTGGAATTGAAAATGTGACTGATCTGCAGCCTGTTCTATTTCTAAACTTTGATTTTTAAACGAAAAGTTAATTATGCTTGCTCTGCCAGAAAGTGCATGACTTCTTGGGTATAAACATCATGTATACCCTCAGGAAAAAAATGGCAAAAGAGGAATGTGTCTGGGTAAAAAAGAACTGAGGAAAGTTAAAAAACAAAACCCCAGCTGTGAAGAATTTTTTCATTAAGTTTGCCATCTAATCTTTGAGTTCCTCTTTTGGATCTTCAGGCCACTACTAGCATTTCCTCTCGGCCTGCAGGGACCCCCAAATAGGACCTTGATAATAAGCAAGGTCGTATTTTCCGCTCACAATTGTGGCTCCCCAAAGCTAATATCCTAACATCCCACTCCAAGAAATCTACGATCTTAACCTTTTCTTAAGAAAAGCTCATCTGAGACATTCACAAGGTGGGGTCTACTGGGCTTCCCTTTGCTTTGCTTTAGAGTTTTCACAAAATGAACAGTCCGCCCGCCCCCTGCCCCAGTACTTCCACCTTCTCTCTCCCTTTCTTTTTAGATTTCATTTTTTCGTAGGGTCATATTTCTGTCTCCCCTGCTAATGTTGTGAATTATTCCAAGCAAAAAAGCCTGTCGAACCGCCCAACACAAGCTGTGAGATCAGCCTTTTGAGCTCTTGAGTCATTTTAAGCGTCGGAACAAAACAAAAAACAGGCCTAAATGAATTATTTATCAAGGTCGAGAATAATTGATTTGCGCAGTGCCGTCAGTTCTGGATTTTAAATTTGTTTTCTCCCCCTCCCCACTTCCCACCCAGAGCAGGCAGCGAGGGAAATGCGGGTTGGAGCCCCGGGTCTGGGAGGAAACCTCCGTCGGGAAGTTGGTGGGTGATGTCTTAATGAGAAGAATCCGAATTGATATTTGAAGGGAGAAGAATGTGTAGCGTCCGCCTGCAGTTTCAGGCAGCCCCAGCGCCCTTCCTACAGAAGCCAACTGTGCCAGGCGTGCCGGGGGCCCGGCCCTGTGGGCGGGACACTGCAGCCTTCGATAAGAGAGATGCCCTCTTAAGTCCCAGGCCCTTGATTCCGAAATCCCGGGGCGCGAGGCCGAAGCACGGCCTGCAGGCTCCCAGGAGGATCTGCCTGGCCAGTGCGCAGTTTTCGCTCCAAAGGCGGCTGATCCAACCACTCTCCGGGCATCATTCAGGCTCTCCTCGGCTTCCCTGCCCAGGGTGGCTCGACCCCACCCGGCGGGCCCACCACGCGCTCCCGAGGGGCTCCCCGCACCCGCTCAGGCCGGCGTCGGCCTCTGCCTGCAGCTGGTTCCATGTCCCCGCCTCGGCTCACCAACCCCGGCTCGTCCGCCAAACTCCCCTCGCCTTCTGAGAAAAGCGAGAGCTTCCTGGATCGTACATCTCCTCGCCTCAGTCTTCCCTCTCCCCGCTGTTCTCCTTGGAGACAGGCCCGTGAGAAAACATGCACGAAGATGATAAGAAACAGCTCAACACGCCCTGGAAACAGTGCGGGATTTTTCTGGGTCAAACACATCGAATTCCCTAGGAAAACACAGGAAGGATGAGTCTCCCACCTATCCCCTTCCGGACCGAGGGCTCACACAGATGCAGTTCCAACAGAAAGGCAATACTTTGTCCCAGGAGGTCATCTGCCTCCCTGACATCCCTCCACCGCCCCCCGCCCAGCCAAGTCCTCAACAGAAAAAAAACGTTCCTCGAAAAGAGACTTTCAGAACCGCAACTAAACCCCAGATTTCGGCCCAGCCCTGGGAGACTTAAAAGGCCATTTTCTACCATCATTCTGCACCTAGTCACGGAAGAGATGCCAGCCACTCAGATTCATAGGGTTCTTAAAATGGTAATTTGGAGTAAAATGTAACTCAGAGAACTTTGAATCATTCATTAGCACCTTATAATTACTCTGCTAATTAGGTTGACACGGCACTTAATCAGGAGTAATACGCCGTCTTGTCACTGGCACTTCCCATTACTCTGACATTCAACAAGAGACAGGTTGGAGACGTCCTACAGAAAATAATGCAAGTTGATACCCTCCGACGAGGCGTCACAGTCAAGCCATGTTCCAGGTCCCAAGTGGATCCACAGTGACTGTTTCCTTTCCAAAAGAGCGGCAGGAGAGGGCGAGGGAGGGAGGGAGGGGGGGAGAGAGAGAGGGAGAGAGAGAGAGGAGAAGAGAGAGAGAGGGAGAAGTTGAGAGATTGAGATCTGGCTGGGGGCAAGGAGGGAGTACGCGCTGCTGACCCACCACTCGGGTTCCGGAGCCTCATGCCAGCCTGACACCACAGTGAACCGTAGCTGCCCTCGGCGCTAGAGCACACCTCGGGCCATTATTTCCCCCGCTCGGGAGAACGTGTCTGGCCAGGCATTTCTTCCAGCACGGGCCCTGATTGGAGACCAGGCTGGGACCCGGGTTTTGAGCAGCAGGCCTCTTGTCCTCCACCCCTCCCTAGAGTGCCGGGTGGACGCGGATCCCGCTCCATTTCCCCTTCAGGTACCCGCCGCCCAGCGGGGCCAGAGCCGGGACGCCCGGGCTCCTTGAGGAAAAATCAGAGCTCGGAGTCCGCCCACCCACCCAGAGCTCCGGTTGCTGGAGTTACACACTTTCCTGTGGGTTCCTTCAGGGAGTCCCCTCCTCTGTTCTCAGTGTCCTTGGACTATTCAAGCGCGTGTCTGGGGAGGTGCGTGGCGGCAGCGCTGGCGTCTAAAGGTAAGCCGACCAGATTCCTTTTCCCTTCCTGTCCTCTTTCCCCTCCCTCTTCGGACTTCTTAATGGGCAAAGCATTACTACTTTCTCGCTCTTTTCTTTATTTCCTTTTCTTTCTGTTTTTCTAAAAGCTCCTCTGGTTCCCTTCTATAGTCTCCCTGTGCTCTCTTCCCCTCTCTCCCTTTGCTCTCGCGCGTGATTGTGGACTCCGGGACCACCGTACGACTAGTTGTTTGGCTTTGGGTTGCAGGCAAAGGGACGTGCGGGTTCTGAAAAGAGCAGCGGGTCCCGAGCTGCGACCGCTGACGGGCTCGCGAGCCAAGCACCCATTGGCTCCCGGCACGTCGGCGTCGCTCACTCGCGCGGGCGCGGCCAATGAGGGCGCGGGGACCTGCGCGCGGCCTCGGCGGCGGGGGCGCGGGCCGGGCGCGGCGCGTGGAGCGGCGGCAGTGGCCGTGACGTCATGGGAGGGGGTCGGCGCCGCCCGCTAGCCGCCGGATTACAAGCGAATGCGCCCGGCAGCGGCCGGAGTCGCTCGGCGCCGCGACTCCGCCACCTCCTCCGCCTGTGCCTGCTCCTTCTTTTCCTCCTCCTCCTCTTGTTGCCGCGACCACTGCGGCGGTGTCTGCTCCACAACTTTCCAAGAAAGTTCAGAAACTCGGCACCGGGGCGTCCGAGTCGCGCGCGGCCACCACCTCGGGGAGCCGCTGGGCAGCTCCGAGGGCGCGCGGCTGCCCGGGCTTCGCGGTCGCTGCACCTGCCACGTCCGCCGCCGCCGCTGCCGCCTGGTGCCAGGCTGTGGGCAGACCCTGGCGGCGGCAGCAGCGGCGGCGGCGTCGGGGTCACCTCCTGCTGCCTGCACCTCCGTCTGGCTCTCCTGCGCCGCCACCGCCGCGCCACGTGCGCGATCGTTCCTGGAGCGCACGCTCGGTGCTTCCTCAACAATTTTTGTAACTTTCTCCCTCTATCTTCCTTTCTCCAAACTCCTACTTTTTCATTAGGGTAAAAAAAAAAAAAGTGTCGCAAGTGTCCACGGATTGCCACCTCCCAATTTTTCTTCCCTCCCCGCCCCACTTTTTTTGTTTGTTTGTGTTTTAAGCGGCGACAACATTGTTTCGTGTTATTCTGTTTTACGATCGATAGCTTCCTTTGCTTGGTCGGGGCGGCAGCGGAGCGGCGGAGTGGCGTGGACCTCATGTAGAAATGACAACAATGGAAGGGGCCAGCGGGTCGAGTTTTGGAATAGACACGATTTTGTCCAGTGCCAGTTCGGGCAGCCCCGGCATGATGAATGGAGATTTCCGCCCGCTCGGCGAGGCCAGGACCGCGGATTTTAGGAGTCAGGCCACTCCGTCTCCGTGTTCGGAGATTGATACTGTAGGAACGGCGCCTTCCTCTCCCATCTCGGTCGCCATGGAGCCCCCGGAACCGCATGTGATAGCGGACGGCCCCCAGCATCACCACCACCTCCACCACAGCCAACAGCCGCCGCCGCCGCCGCCGCCAGCCGCGGCCCCCACGCAAAGTTTGCAGCCTTCGCCGCAACCGCAGCCGCCGCAGCCACCCGCCCAGCAGCTGGGCTCGGCCGCCTCGGTCCCCAGGACTTCCACTTCTTCTTTTTTAATTAAGGACATCTTGGGCGACAGCAAACCTCTGGCGGCGTGTGCACCGTACAGCACCAGCGTCTCCTCTCCCCACCACACCCCGAAGCAGGAGAGCAACGCAGCACACGAGAGCTTCAGGCCAAAGCTCGAGCAGGAGGATAGCAAAACCAAACTCGACAAGCGGGAAGAGTCCCAGAGCGACATCAAATGCCACGGTGAGTCGCGCCGCCTCGGCTCCCTCAGCCGTCTAGTTTCTCCTCCTCTTGCTTCCCTGTCTCCCCTTCTGTCTCCCGCGAATCTCTGCTGGGATTCGAAGGCGATTCTCAGCTTCTAAGGCGATAGCGCCACGGTCAAAAACTGCAAGCGGGAGGGAGGCCTGGGCGTGCGATTTGGGGACTCGTCCCAAGTAATGATTATTGTTACATTTCTATCTCCCAACCCTCACCGCCATCCAGCTCCTTTCTTTGTTTTACTTCATTTTAATTTATTAGGAAGGGGGCAGAGGCGGAGGGTATCTGACGGGAAATACTTCAGTGTTTCGTAGTGCCTAGGGGTGTGATCACAACGTGGTGCTTATTATTTAATGCAAATCATTCCATTCTTCCTACACACCGTATTTTCTAAACACCGGAACGGGAATTATCAGATATAGCGAAGGGAAAAATTCCGAAGCGATTAACAGGGAAACTTTTTTAAAAAAATCATTAGATCGTGATTAATATAGGGAAGGCCACACGGTAAAAAATTATAAGTAGTGTTTCAATTTAAAAATATACTCTTCCTACCCCTTGGCGCTAACTGAATATCTGTACTTCAGTGAGTTTTGGCCCCTTACAAGTAAATTGGGAGGTAGCATTTATGAAAGTAAAATTTTATGGAATTGGATATCTATTTTTGTAAAATCAGAAGATGGCAATGGAATTGTCCTTCAACTCCCTTTTTCCACTTTCTCCCCAGAGAATTTCGTAAGTGTTCTGGTCTTTGCATGGCAAAGAGTGTTAACATATGAGGAGAGTTCTCTTTTTTCCCTTTACTGATAAGCTTATTATTATTATTAATCTTTGTCATCTCTGGGAAAGATGTGTGCTGACTGGAAGGTAGGATGTTGCCTCTTCATTTTACTATTGTATCATTAGCATAATAGTGCCCAAAACAGATGTACAGTCTGGTCTGGCGATTTTTTGTGCACCAACCTCCCCAGTGGGTCAATTAGAGAGATTATGGTTCTTCCTGCAGGGAAGATCAAGGAGCACAGCAAAAACGGGTACAAACAGAGGGATTGACATATCGATTTCCCAGCATTTCAGTAAAAAACCAAAGTTGACAAATAGAATCCGGAAATCTCTGGGCTGTCACCTGGATGGGCTCAGTGATTTTGAGCTGAACGCAGCGTCTGGGAGACATTCTTTCTGAAGCTTTAAGAGACCTGATGCAAGCAGCTGCAGAGAGCTTGATCCAACATTTCCCAAGTGCATTTGAAAAAAGGAAAACAAATGCCTATAAGTTTTAGTAAACAGGAGAAGTAAAATGAAAAAAAGTGCCCCCTTCTCAAAAAAAAAAAGTTGAAAGACCTTTTAAAAACTAGCACATAAGAAAATATGAAGTCAGAGTGAAAACAGTAATGGAAAAGGACAGGGTCTCCCCCCAGTCAAGGAAACAATTAAGAAAAGGACACTTTATCATAAAGTATTTTTTTTTCTTTTTCATTTCCAAAGACAGGAAGATCCAGCACTCTTTTGGAACCCTCTTAGGAGCTCTGCACAAGGCTCCACACTCCCTAGCCAGCAGTTGGTCCTCTTCCTCCATACTGGCTAAGGTCCAAGTATGTTTATAAGGAAGGTGACAGAGTATAGTTCCCCCACCCCCAGACCAGCAGCTGGCTTGGGAATGTGGAAGTGTGTGCCAGGAGGACACTCCATCCTTCCCCATTCCAGGCTACCTTATGGCCGTGTCTGGGTTTCTACGTAGGAACAAAGGAGGAAGGAGACCGGGAGATTACGAGTAGCCGAGAGAGTCCCCCTGTGAGAGCCAAAAAACCTCGCAAAGCCAGGACGGCTTTCTCCGACCACCAACTCAATCAACTGGAGCGTAGCTTTGAGCGACAGAAGTACCTGAGTGTGCAGGACCGCATGGACCTGGCAGCTGCGCTCAATCTCACTGACACCCAGGTCAAGACCTGGTACCAGAACCGCAGGTAAGGGAGGTTGTGTGGGAGAGCAAAGGCGTCTGGCCATCCAGGTCAAGACTACTACACCGATATTCTTCCCTCCTGGCCTCGGAGACACTAAGGACTCAGAGGGCCCTGAGCTGGCAGTCGGGGGCTTTCTGGCTGGAGAAGGGATTAGCCACACCTCCAAGGTGAAAGGGATCGTTGGGTAGCTGGAGTTTGGAGAGTTTTGCACTTCTAAGTGTCCTTAACAAATATGCTAGTTTCTCCCTCAAACCTGAGTGGCTGAAATTTACCCCATTTTGCCCCCAAATCAATCAAGCCACACCTTTTCAAACTGAGACATAGGTGCCGGAGACACTCAGGCCCATAAAACCTGTGCATTGCACCCTTTTGGGCCTGCCCCAGGATGGTTCCAAATATCTATAGCCGGTCACACAGTCTGGCTGTATCCATCCTGGAAGAGCTGACCCACTGGCTTCAGCTTAAAAGTGCTTTCTTGGCCTGTGAGGCAGTCGGGAGAGGTAGAGTTGGCAGCCGGTTAGGCATCTAGACTGAGGGTCTGTCCCCTATTCTGGCCACCTCAGAGCCCTCCAGGAACCACGGCTTCCCTTGAAAGGAAATTAGTAAAGGGGCTGACAGTACTTGTAGGCCCCTGAACTGCAGTGTGAACCCAACGTGTGCAGTCTGGGGCTGAGGTTATGCCGAGTTTCCAAGCCTGACGGTTGTCTCCCTTGTCTCGATTTTCTCTCCCCCTCCTTTTCTCTCATTTGTGTTCTAATCGTCCATAAGTGTGATTGGAAATGCCCATCCAGTTGTCATCTTTACCATAATTTTCTGTCTCATTACATACGGTTTCAGCCACCCTAATTCTGTCGGAAAACATTAGTGTCATTTGTAGCCAATTTAAAATGGGCGATATGTTTATTAATTTGGCTGGAGCTGCCGGGTATGGAGGGCCCACCAGCCCTGCTTTCCGTCAGGAGGCATCTGAGCAAAGGCCTGCTGCCTATTCTTCCTAGTGGGGTGCGGTGGGGGAGGGAGGAGACCGAGAAGAGCTGATCACAGGTTTTAATTGTTACTCTCTCTCAGAGGAGAAAAGATCCTGAAATGCATTTTTCCCCTCCTGGAATGGCCCCGAGGTACTGTCCCCATGGGAGAGTCCTCCCTCAAACGAATTCCGTTTTGAAACCCTTGTCACCTTCCTGGCTCTTAACCCCGCCCCCCCCAACACCTGCTGTAAGGTCCTATCAGGCTGGTGAGAGAGATGTGTCTCCACAGCCCTGGGGACCAAGAGGGCCAGGGGTCCAAGGCCAGGAGTCTCTGTGTCCCTTTGTTTACGGTTTCTTCTCACTCGGCCAGGAGGAAAGGGGGAGGGGCAGAGAGCGGACACTCTGGGATTGCTGGGGAGCCACTTGGGGAAGGAAATTAGAGGAGGAGGGAGAAGACTGCCTATAGAAAGAGTGGTCTCCGTTGGCCTCCAGGAAAGTTTCAGGAAGTAGCCAAACAATAAGGGGGGGGGCAACGGCAGAGCAAAAAGTCAGGAAAAGGTAGCAAAGATTGGAGAATTTTATTTATGAATGTCTCAGACATTGATGGCATCGTTTGGGAAACTGACTTGGATTTGGGTGATTCTGGGAGGGAGAGGGTGGGATAGGGGGCCAGGAGGTGTACTTCATTCCTGATTCTCAGCGGTCTCTAAGTCTTCCTGTGCTCCCCGAGGAAGAGGAGGCAGGTGATGGGGGAGAACGGGCCTTGGTGCCTGGGCAGTGCCCACAGCTGCAGGGTGCACGCACGCCTGCTTTTATTTCAGGACCAAGTGGAAGCGGCAGACTGCGGTGGGCCTGGAGCTGCTGGCCGAGGCAGGGAATTACTCGGCACTGCAGAGGATGTTTCCGTCGCCTTATTTCTACCACCCAAGCTTGCTGGGCAGCATGGACAGTACTACCGCCGCCGCGGCGGCCGCCGCCATGTACAGCAGCATGTACCGGACTCCTCCTGCGCCCCATCCCCAGCTTCAGCGGCCCCTGGTGCCCCGAGTGCTCATCCACGGCCTGGGGCCTGGGGGACAGCCGGCCCTCAATCCCCTGTCCAACCCCATCCCAGGCACCCCGCATCCCCGGTGAAGAGCAAGTCACTGTCCCTCCCTGTCCCCTCCCCGACCCGGACAGCTGCCCCTCCTCTCCCGGCACCAGGCTGTCCGGCCTCCCTTGCAGCCAACCGGGAAGCAAAGAAGAGAGGAAGACACTCACCAGCGGGTGGAGGGGGGGCCCAAAGAGGAGCCAGCCCTCCACTCTCCATCTCCCCACCCCCAGAGACAGGGCTGGAAAGCTCCCGCACAGCAGTGTGACTGGCGAAAACGCCGACTCCACACAAAGTGCGACCAGTAAGTGAAAACATCAACAAAAACAAAACCTCAAGTTCTTTTTAAAAAATGACTTTAGGGACAAGCAGGAGGGAGGGAGGGGGGTGGGGTAAGGAGGGAAGAAAGAAGGGCACGGAGAGGAAACCACACAGGCAGAGAGAATTGTAGATGAACAGCCTCAAATTCCGAGGCAGAGGGCGTTGCCGTGGACGTTCCGACTGCCCCAGAGAAAAGAGGAGGGTAACTGAGAACTTTGCACTGATTTCTCATGACCTTTTTTCTTTTGGAAAAGTGGCATGCTCCATAATATGAAAAAAAATGTACATTTGAAAGACTGAGTGATAAGTGATATATCATATTTATTATATGTTGTCCAAAAAAGAGTCACTTATATACATTAGTAAAACATGATTTTTCTTTTCATGTCTTTTTGATTCAGTAAAATAAATGCTTAGACAAAAATATAGATTTTTTTGTGATTGAAAATTACAGAAATAAAGTTTATCTTTTTTTAACAAGCGATGAAATCCAAGGGAGCTGATTTTACTGAAGCAGAATGTACTACGATGAAATGTGTCACTTGGTTTAGGAAAACAAAATCCCCTCTGGAATATTAGGAATTTACAAAATCTGTAAAGATGTTGGGCTGACTTGTATAAAAATAGCTCCATTTTTCACGGTGGCCTCTTCCGAGCCGTTATTCGATATGTGTGAACTTCTTTCTTTTTAAGTGGATGATTTCAGATCAGTTCGTGAGGCCGCAGGAGAAAATCTGCGCTTGTCGGCTGTTGGTGCTTGCCAAGTAGGCGGCCAACTTTCCCTGCTGTCCCGGCCTGCCTGGCAGTCCCAGCCGAACCGGGTCTGTACGCCCCTCCTCCTTCTCCTAGGGCTCCTCCTGGGGCGGTGAGGGCTCGGAGCCCTAGGCAGCGGAGACGCCGGCAGGGGCTGGGCTGCGGGCGGGCGAGCGGGCGGAGATGCGGGCCTCGCAGCTGTTCTGCAGCCCACGGCCGGGCGCCCGCGCGGCAGGACAGCCTGCAAGCAGGAGGCTGCAGGGCGCGCAATTAGGGAGCCCGGGGGGACTCGAGAGGCCTAGCTAACAAACCCTGGTCGTGCTTTGATCGTGGCCTTCTCATTCCCCAGCGGGCATCCAACCCCTAGCCCCGAGCCGAGTCTCTTGTCCTAGTGAGTTGGCTGTGCTGGGATGTCTGGAGCGGAATGCAACTCTGGCCGAGACAGGTGTGCCAGGCTTTTTATCCGCGTCCCTGGATCTTTTGGGACCGCAAAATGAGAGGCCCTGCCCAGAGGGTAGTGGAGGCCGGCTCCCTGCTTTGGGAGTGTGTGTGTGTGTGTGTGTGTGTGTGTGTGTGTGTGTGTGTGTGTGTGTGAGTGTGAGTGAGTGTGTGAGAATGAGTGTGTACGTTTTCGTAGCACCTCGGCCAGAGCCGGACCTCAGCCACAGGCCCCCCTCCCCCACTAGCTCCCAAGAGGCTCAGCACTCCAGACGAGGAAGAACTAGAGGGGGTGGGTGTACATTTCCGGGGCTTCTCCCACCTTCCCCAGCCCCAAGGTCACTTCTCGAGTAGTCAGAGAGTTGGATCCCCGTTTGGGTATCCTTACATCTCCATCTTCACTTCTGCCCTAGTACATAGTCAAAGAAGTAAGACCTGCAGCTAAAACCATCCAGACCCGTTTTCCAACTTTCTCTGATGTTTGAATCTTAGTAGAGTTATAAAAACATTTAAAAAAATGTGGAGTGCTGTGGGAGTGTGTGTTGGGGAGGAGAGGGAAGGAAGAAGGAAAGAAAGGTGAAATCCAGGAGGAAATTGCCTCCGCAGCCTTGATCAGACCTGGGCTAATTAGGGAGTAGTTTGCAGATTTCTCTCCAGCTCATCAATTTGCTTTAAAAGTGGTCTTGGTCTTGTTTGATTCTAACAAAAGTGTTTGGACTGGCCCTTCTCATTTTCTTCCTGCTGAGCTGGGACAAACTCAAACAGCTGGGCTGGGCTGGAAGCTGGGCGCTACTGTGTCCAGTGGGAATGCCATTGCCTGGGTACTCAGCAGACTCTCCTTGTTCTGTCTTAGCTGCTGTTGGGTTTTACAATCACACTTAAATAGTTCACAAATGGTCTGCCTGGGCCTAAAAAGGCACTCTCCAAGGCTTGGGGGTGCTACAGCTTCTCGATGCACTGGCTCCAGGGCTGGTCATTTTCGGGGGTGGGGGGGAAAGGGGGACCTGGGAATTCACTGGAGCTCACACATTCTAAGTTCCCTACAAAGAAAGACCTCAAGTCCGGTTGGGAAATGCACATAAACAAACCTTCAAATACAAACCAGGCCATAGCACCCATCTGCTACCAGCAGCCCGCCAGCAGCCTGCCAGCCACTCTGCTGAGGAGCCTGCCAGCTACCCCTTCACTCTCAAGGCCAAACTTGGACTCCATAGGTGGACAATGAAGGGGGAAGCACTATGTCTACAGAGACCAAGGTTTCTTAATTAACCTCATATTCCACTGCTGCTAGCAATTAGGTTTGATCCACCAGAGTCCTCCCAAATGTGCTTTCGCTTCAAAGTCATGTTTTCTTTCACCCCCTAAACCATGCAGCTGAAAGTGTAAATTCCCCTTCTACATTTGTGTTGGTTACTCCCTGTTGCATAGAAGTTGGCAAAAGGAGTGTGCGTGTGTGTGTGTGTGTGTGTGTGTGTGTGTGTCTGTTGGTTGGGGGCCCTTTATCTGACACCTCCCCAGGGTCAGTGCAGAAGCTTCTGGCGGCTGGAATGTAGTTTTTGTTTGATGAGAGTGTGTGTGTGTGTGTGTGTGTGTGTGTGTGTGTGTGTGTGTGTGGTGGCAGGACTGTTGTCCCAGGAAGAAAGTTGAGTGCTGGATTCCTTCTTTTCATTCTTTTCTTTCTGCAGCAGTACCACCTCAGCAGGTGCCCTTCTATTCAAACATCCCCAAACTATTGCTTACAAGTCAAATGCAAACATAGTCCTTTCCATCAAAAGGGGTCCTTCAGTCCATGCCTGCCCAACAAAGTAGCGGTGTTGGCTAAAAGGTGAGGAGTGCAACAGCAAGTTTTCCAAAAAGCAAGGAACAGGATAATAGACAAAGGTCTTTTTACAAGGGAGATCCAGAGTTAGTTATGGAGGCTCAGAGGTCTGTTGGCCCTGGGAGCTGCACTTCTTTTCTTTTCCCCACCTTCAGCTGGTGTTGGAAGGGCACTCCATGGCTAACTCCATTTGGATTGTTCCTTTGATTAAGCTGGGGACTGGCAAAACAGGGATTTTCAGGGAGCATTCTTTGCTTGCTACAGAAACACAGGAGAACAAACTTGTTTCAGAGAGATGTTTAGACACTCACAAAGGCCCCTTACATTTGCTCTCCTCAAGATCAGCTCTGCGACTCTAGTAAACCTAGCACAAACCTGTAGTGAGTATGGAGTAAGAAGTTAACTCCCCAAGTAGCAGCCAGGTGTTCTAGCCCAAGCCAGCAATTTTCAATAAGTTGCAAAGTTATGATTGCTGCTTGCTTCCATGCCTCCAGCAAATATACCTACCACCTTGTAACAGTTTATTTTTGCTCCCCCTGTCCTTAAAATGAAAGTCCACATGATGGCAAATTAGATAGCTGATTTCCTCTGTTGCAAATAAAACCGTTTACCCTCAAACCAAGACTTCTGTCCTCCTCCCTCCCTGCCATCTGACTCTTGCCTAGGCAGCCCTTCCCCAGGAGACTGCCATATCCCACCTCCCCTCTTTAAACAGGCAGCTTGTGAGTGGTTTGTTTTGTTATATTTTTAACTTTCTAAAAATATTTGGAAAAGGTCTCCCCAGGGCTAGGGAAACTTTAGTCCCTATGAAGCCACGTGGTTACAAAAATATACTGGAAGAGAGCTGCTTAGTTTTCTAAAAAGCCCGGCATGACTTGAAGTCAACATGCTTGGGAAGAGACTGACTTTTCACTACTGGTGGGCATGATCAGGGGCAGAGCTGAGCCTCCTACGGAATTGATGTTTCCTCCCAGCATTGAATTCTTGGTGTGGGAAAGCTGGTTTGTCGGGTGTCTTGGCTGTTGGCTAGAAAATTAGGCAGAAGGGCAAGTGGGGGCTTCTCCAGGGTTTACTCCATGAACCCTGGAACAATGCCTCTAGACTTCTTGAGTCTCCCACTAGGTCTTTGTCCAGTCCCTGCTTTTTGGCCAGTTCCAGCCTTCCTCTCTACCCATGCCTCTTTCCCTGAAGTTGGGGCCTGTGTGCCCCTCCCTTCTTCTGGCAGGTTGAACACCCCCAGGGTTTAGTAGGGCTAAGTGTGTGGGGTAAGAGTTGTGTGCGTTCAGAGAGAGGGAGGTATCACTGGCCTTTCGCATTGGAAAATCAGGTCAGCTGTCTCAGGGAGATGAGATGACCCAGAAGGGACTTTTTTCCTCCCCTTCTTCCGGCTGAATTTTGAAGGCCTCTGTCAGTCTGAGTGTTGCTGAGTGGACGGTCTCAGCCAACCTCGCATTGTCAGTTTCTCTGCTCTCTGCCTCTCCTTTTGTCTCCCCTCGGGCCTCCCTCTCCCGTTTCTCTCTCCTAGCACCACAGACAGCTCCCAGGGCGCGCGGGGGAGCGGAGTCCCGGAGGCTGGAGGGTTCCCTGCAAAGCCTAGGCGACCGCAGGGGGCGCACCGGGGAAGGGTCGGCGGCGCCCGCGGGGGAGGTCCGCGAAGTGATTACAAAGCGCCCTCCCCGGCGGCGCTTCCTGATTAGCTCTAAGTCCAAACAGGGTCACATTCCAAAGAACAAAATCTTCAATCAATAAAGTAATTCAAAAACCAAAAGATCTCGGGTAAGTAGTGCTCAGTGACAGATCAACTCTAAACCGTCCCTATTTAATAAGTTCTTAGTGGAAGCCGACTGGGAAGGAGAGGGGCCTCAGTTCTGCTGCTTCGAAGCCCTGGCGTCGCGGCCGCAGCGAAGTCGCCAGTGGAACCGCTCTCAGTGGCATTTTTTACTTTCTCCGCTCGCGCAGCCCCGACCCTGCTCTGCGAAGCGCCGCCTCGGCCGATGGAAACCCAGGAGAAGCGCTCCCGAGACGGCCGCACTGCAGGTTGGGTTGAGCTGAGGCCCTGATCTCCACTGCTTTTTCCACCTCGCGTCTCCTCTCCGCCGGTTTGGGACTCTCCCAGCTCCCGCTACCATCTGGTCCAGTACCCGCAGGAGCTCCACTGAAAAAGGAGAATCTTCGCGAGCCCGAGATTGAACTTGATGTACGATAGAAGGGCTTTGTCACTTTGCGGAGCTGATGGATTTCCCGCATCCCCCCCCACACCCCTATGTCTGGCCGCCTGGATTCTTTAGTGAACAAGCCCTAGATGTGGGATCCTCTCTCCCACTCCCAGCAATTCTCACACACGTTGCAGCCCGCGGTTTGCTCCGCGATTCCCACGCCCCACTGCAGCGCGTCGGCTCGGCGCTGGGTCTCCCGCGGTATGCGCCCCAGCCAGGCCTCAGCGCTCCTCCTTCCCCACCCCTAACGCGGGACAGCCCCGCCGCCCCAAGTTCCCGCTCCCCGTTACAGACGGTGTTTCGGGGAGAAATGCGTGCGTCAGGACAGGGACCATATAGACCAGGGACAGGAATCCAAATACCTTCACGAACGGTGCTTGGGCAGGGCCTACAGAGCAGGGGCCCCTGTTCTCACATCTCCGTGGGCTCAGGAGGGAATATAAAGCGTTCTCCTATGAAGATGATAAAATAATGGTTGCCCAGGTAGAAGCTCATATCTGTATCACACTTCATACTCCCCCTTCCCCAACCCCCCAAGTCCTCAAGGCTGCAAATGAATGCCTCCTTCAGGTTTTCCCTCAGTTCTTGGAAGCCAGCTCCTCGTTGTTGATTATTCCCACTTCCTCA
This sequence comes from Physeter macrocephalus, assembly GCF_002837175.3. NCBI lineage: Eukaryota > Metazoa > Chordata > Mammalia > Artiodactyla > Physeteridae > Physeter > Physeter macrocephalus. Next base: position 104,217,623 of record NC_041217.1, read on the forward strand.
ACTGCCTCTCTGGCTCTCCTCTTCCTCTTTCCCTTTAGAGTTGGAGGAATGGAAATGCTAAGTGGAATTTAGATGCTGACAGAGACTTTTAGCGGCAGCGTGGATTATCCATATTTGAAAGTCAGGCACCACTGGGGAAACCCTAGTGCCTCCAGGGGCTGGAGAAAAAGGTGTTCCAAGGTGTGCATGGTTATGTGAAATGCGAGAAAAAGTTTTCTATGGAGTAATGTGTATTTATACTACCACCTAAGGAGAGAGCAATTAGGCAGTGGTGATGAATTGTTTCCCCACTCCTATGCCACAAAATTAGAATGCCCGTTATGGACAAATAGTCTACATTCTAAAGCCAATTGGCTGATAGAGTGTTAGGAAAAGGATATGGAAGTCGGTGCTACTCATTTCCTACTGTAGGGAAGTTAAACTACTTGGTACAGTTTCCAGCTGTGGGGGTCTTCCAAGTGAAAAGACCATAGTAGGTCTCTTTCTCACTAGGCCATTTTCCGGTTGAGTGAACTGCTAGGAAATGACTTTCTAGTGATCTAATATGAAGATTTTGATTTTCCTAATGCCTCTCATTTGAGAAAATAGGCATGTCATAATTTCTGAAAGATGTAAATAAGGATCTGATTGTCCAACTTCCTCTTGCACCAACTCTTAGTCTCCCCCCTCTCTGCTCCTCTCCTCCCTCCGCCCCACCCCCCAACCCGGGGCATCTGCAGACCTATGGGCAGGGAGGTTCTAGCCCAGATATTAACAGAGACAGAGATGTCCATTGGAAGTAGGGTGTATTAGAGCCACAATCACTTAAAAACATCAAATTATTATTCATCTGCCCCATTTCCCACAAACGTTCTACTGATAGAAGCTTACCAAGTCGTTTCCGTTAGATTAAGAGGATTTCAAAGGGACACCTACTTCCTCGCCAGCCTTGACTGAACACACTATGGCATTACATTATACATGCTCGTATGCGAATAAATGCATAATTGTCACATAATCATTCATTGTTATGCATCAATAGATTGGCCCAGAAAATCACGTAAAACACAAGTGGGTAAGTGTGGCCATGGGGTGATTCATTTTGTCTTTCTTCTTTTGGGGATTGCTATTGAAATTTCCGGCAATCCATATTTTGGATTCCCTCATGAACTTCTGTAGATGTACGTTGGAGCAGATCTCCAAGAGCCTGGTCTTTGCAGTGGAAACAACTCCACCCTTTCCTGTCACGTGGCAATCTTTGACCCGCCCACCTCAGCCGTGCCCAATCAGAGCGCAGGAACGAAAGCGACCTTGCCGCCGCTGGCGGAGCTTTGGCTTCCTCCGCCTACGGGGCAGGCTTTTCCCAGGCTTGCCGGTTGCAGAGACCAGGCCCGACCTTTCATTACCCATTTCCTTTACCCGTCTCTTGTTACCAGTTTAGGTTAAAACCCTTTGCCTCTGAAGGTGCCTAAGGGGTGACATTCTGCAGCTCCTCGCGCTTCTCGTAGCGTATTTATCCTTGCGCAAGGCACCATTATTTTCACATGCCCAAAGTCCTCCCACGAAGATATTTATTAGGGTAAAATTCGTTTAGAATTTGTATAAACATTAAGATGTCTCCACTTCCTTTAGTAAAGCAATAATGACTGCTTTCATTTCAGGAACTGGTAATAGGTATGCTGGCCAGGGATCTGTTGAGAAGCCTCAGGTGAGTGAATTCAATAGAGGGAAGCTCTGGCCTCCGAAGACTTTTAAGGCCTTGGGCCACAGAATCTGTTCTGCTCTTCATTCCTGCCTTGCTTTTATCCTCCTGACTTTTGTTATTTTATATGTCTGGGATGTTTAGGTGATGGGCCAAGCGTTTCTCTTGAGGGATGTCAATGCTGAAAAGTTGAATTAAGCTTGTAAATTTGTTGGGTCTTACTCTTAATTAATAATTTGGAACAGGATTAAAAAAACCCCAACTATTCAAGACACTGCTTATTAACAGCAGTGCTGCATATGTCGGTGACATTTCAGGAAGGATCTCCTTTATTTGGTAACATGTTTTACAGGCTTTTCTTTTCCTTCCATGAATGATCTAGTCCCTTAGGGGAACATGATTCTTGGTTCTGCCCAGAAATTTGGCAAAAGGATATTTTCCAACAACCACGTTAGTAAGTAATTGGATTTTAAACAGAACTGATCTTGATCCAAACTCAGGATTGGAAGGAATCTCTAAGGTCATCTAGCTTAATACCTATTCTAAACTTTAGTTTTTTTTTTTTTTTTACAACATATTTGATTTGTGTTTTTTAGTTTTTCTTTCAATCCCTGTTCCCTGCTTCCATTTTTTTCTGTAAAGATAGAGAAGGGGAAGGATAGAGATGCTACAGTATTACAGCTTTTCCAGATGATTCTTGTCTTTCAGTTTTAATGGAGTTAAATTTATGTGATCAAATCCTACTACACACACAAAAAAACCATGCTTTTTGTAAAATCTAATAAAATAACTTTTCTTTTGTAAAAGTAATGCACACTCACTGTGGAAAAATTTTTAAATACTGAAGAGAGAAAAAAGTTCATCTTCTGTCACTCAAAGAAAACCACTGCTAATATTTGATCTATTGTTTCTAGATTTTTGCTGTGAATTTTTGTATAATTTTGATCATATTTCATCTGGGATATCATTTATGCTTTTGGTACAACTGTTTTTCTGTATTATTTAAAACTCTTTGTAAGTATAATGTTGGATACATAAGATTCTCTCCCATAAATGTATCATAATCGATTCAACCATTCTTTCATCACTGGACATTTAAATTGTTTTCCCTAATTTGAGATGAATAATGCTTCAGTGAGCGTGAAAGCAAGATTCTAGAGAAAGGATTCTAGATGTTATTTGGTGTATCACTTTATTATTTATCTTGACTAGGGCAGTGGAAGCAATGAAAGAACAAGATGACCAGCTCAAGAGGAGAGATGAATTACTGACCAAAGGTAGTGGTTTCAGTGAATAGTGCAAGTTAAACCTCAGTAAATTGAGAGCTATGTGAGCCCGTATATGCTGTGGTGAAGTAAGCTAAGAACACCACTTACAAATTTTTTATGTGTATTTTAAACTTCCCTGACTTTGAATATGAATTTGGCAGCCTCCTCACCAGAGAAGACTTGCCTGACTAAAGAAGGGGAAGAAGGTTAGGTCTCTTCTGATTTAGGTTGGTAGCATGTTGCTTGCCTAGTTTGCCCTACTGTTTTCTGTGCTCCAGCTATTCTGTGGGTAAATAGAAGGCTTTTGCTTCTAGGACTGTCAATCTGGCACCTTTCATCAGAACTAAATTCAGGTTAAATAAAAAAAAAAAAATACAAACTCATAACCCACAAAGAAATTTGAGGGAGGGGGTGGGCAGTTGAGGAAAAGAATTAAATAGGAATAGTCTACCTTTTCATTTACATGACACACATTAACCGTAACATAGAAGTTCCAAGAGAACTGTCCTGTTCTCTTGTCTCCAGGAGCCCATGTAGGGCGCTTTAATTGCCACATTTTCAAACCGATATAATGGTGGGGATGTCTTAGTAATTACCTTAATGAGGTAACACCTTTCCTTCCCTCAACCTACTCATTATCACGCCTCTTGTTCAAATTTCAACTACAAAGAACTATACTTGTGAAAAAAAAAACAACTCTGAAATGTATTGTTCCAGGTCTCATACCCTTAAAATAATCACATTGCACATATCTTAAAAATATGAAAGGCATAGTACACATAGGCAATTCAAATATGTTAAAGGAAAGGCTTGAGATAAGTAAACTAAACATCTGGGTGCCCTTTAATTATTCTTGGTTGGATTCTTTATCTTGACCTATAGTGATGCTAAGGTGCCAAAGTGATGAATTTTAAGATGTTGGGCTGTGAAGACGTGCAGCTGCAACACTGATGGATTTAGGAAGGGATGGTAACAAGGTTAGCTGCATGTGAAGTGTGAATTGAGATTTTTGCAAAGAGACTGTGATTGCAGATGGGCATAATGTTGTACCCTTGCATGAAATCTTGCTATTATTGTATAATGGTCAGACAGAGTGTGAAATGACTTATTACTTTTCTTTTATTGTTTAATGAAGTTGGTTAGAGTAGCAGTACTACTGCTAGTCAGTAGTGGTGAAGCACACACACAAAACTATATGACAGGTGCTGACATATTAAATATTTATTTAGTTTTGACTTTTTTCCCCTAATTTTCATGAATATCCGTATGTAAACAGAAGCATCTTTTCATCTATATAGACAAATTTGCACTGATTTGTGTATCTGTGCATACCCTTATTATCCTGCGTAAATATCTATATGAGTCCCTGATGCATGTAAAATATTTCAATATCCAAGGAAATTTCATAGCACTTTTAAATGTTTAAAAATGCTGTAATGCTTTGAGGCTGATTTCTGCATGGAATTCTGGTTTGAAAACTCTATTTGGATTTATATGGGTAACGTTGAAATAGCTTATCATTATGGTGACTAGAAATGCTTTATGGAACAAAACGTAATAAAAACCCATTATGAGGCATAATCTTTAACATAGTTTGAGTTACAGAAAAGATCAAATCATAGTTCTTCTGTCTTGTATTTTAGAGTACACATCTTTCATTATATCACAGAGCCCATAATATAAATGTTTTTTTATTTCCCAATATCAGCATCACAAAAGGATAATACCTTAGGCTTTATGAGTCAGAGGGAAATAATGCTATGATGTTAAAAACGAAACAAACAAAAACCCCTCTCTCTCTACAGTCAGTCTTCTGGCTCCAGATGCTTGTGTTAGAAACACTAATAAATGTTTGGTTTTAGAGATTAGGGATTTCATTCATTATAGAATGATTTTTTTATATGGTCTGTAAGATTCATAATCATTCTTTATTCATTGGTTTGATACTCTTGATATGAATAATAAGTGTTTAGAAAAGATACAAAAATGTCTTTAATATTGATATATCCCCTTATATTGAAAATTTAACATTTTAAAAGAAAGTTTAAATTTGCGTATTTCATATTGTTGTATAGTTAGGCCCTGATATAATGAAAATTCTTGTTCTGTGTTTGGAATATATTGAGAGTCAAATGATGTTTTTCAGAGCAACACAGATCAGCCTTTAGAAACAAATTTAGAACAGTTGGCCCAGAAAAATAATGTTTAGTCTTCTCCCTCAGCACCAAATTTATTGACCCTTTCCCCCACTTTTCTTTGGCTCAACTTGCTACCTAGGCCGAAAGAATTCTGACTATGACTGGACTGTGTAGTTCCTCATCAGTCAAAAGGTAGAATGACTTATGCATAGTAAGATGAAATCTAGAAATATGTATCATACTTTTTTCATTTCCTTTTTTTTTGATAAATGTTATCTTTCACTAGGAGCTTCTTAGAGTGACTTAGTCTAAGACTGTAGTGGAGTGAAAGTTAAAGTTTCTCAAGATGGCTATAAGAGTATATGTAGTATAGGGCACTATGCAGAGAGCAGATTTCTGAAGGACTTGAATTTGTGAGGTATCTTAATTCCATATGTTTGTGATATCAGTTTTAGGAAAGACATACACTCTCACTGCTTACCTGGTGACTTAGCCATATCTATAGAAAACTTGACTTTTGGCTTTTGGCAACTGTAATTAGTGACCTTCTTTATTCTATATTGAATAAGTGCTGTGATTGGCTTACAGTCTACTGAGATCAGCCCTTCAATAACTATATGAAAGTGAATCTGTATAAGAGAATCCATTTTCTATTACATGGGTGGAAGTCTGATCTACTACCTTCTGAATTTCAGGTTTTTAAAAAATTAGCTCAGCTGCATCTGTTGCAGTTAACAGTGACAGCATTTTAGGAATCCCCTACAACTTAACACCAGTGTTGTAAACTTTGACTACTTCCTCACTAAGAAAACTTTTCAGCTTACCATGAATACACAGTCTGCACATAAACATTTATCTCAACTAATTTTTCAGCCAATAGCTTTACTCTTGAGGTTTCCTTCCTAATCTCATTCTAAAATGAGGGACATTGGTCTTTATGTTTGAAAATACTTAATGGCAGTTTTCTTTAGCAAGTTGAAAAATGTTTCTTATGGATTGGTCAGGGAATGATGAAATGAAACAGTTTCCTATTAAAGAAAGTGTCATCAAATCTTTTTCTTTCTAAATACTGGTTTCTTAAATTCTGGATTGTTATCAAGAACATTAATCCGTGCATACTTTCTGATTGTAACTAGTAAATTAACATCTAAAATTATCCTCAATATGTATTATATATGTCTTTTTGTCCCCAATCCCTAGATCAGTGCCTAGTGTAAAGTAGGTAAAGTTAGCATGATTGAATGTGGACTCATTGATTAATTAAAAACAGCATATGCAAGTGATGTTTGCAAGTTGATATATATTTTTTTGTTGTATTTTTTTGTTTTTTGTTTTTTTTGATATATATTTCTTGATGGGAGGAACCATGTCTGATCTTTCATTATATTTCAAGTACCTGGCAAAAAAAATGTGAGACTTCTAAGTGTATAGTGAATATTTGTTACCATTATTAACGGTGGTGGTGATATGGTACACATTTTTTTAAAATCTAATTTTAATTTTCAGTTGGTTTTTGGCTAACATCTTGTGGATGGCAATGAGAAGAATAGCACGTGGTAAAATTGTGCTAGTTATGTAACATAGTTTGTTCTTGACTTAATTGCACTACTAGCCTACTTTTAAATTAAACTCATTCATTTTTCATAGCTCTGAATTAGTCATGTGATTCACTAGACTTGTTGTTGTTGATTTGTAGTAAGCAGAGAAATTCACGGAACACTCTTTTTCTAATTCTTTTCTAAAAATGAGCCTCTTTAATAGGGACAGGAGTGAAGGCCGATGTCAGGAATTGACTCCACTTTCCACTGGATCCTATATTCTAAATTGTACTGGTGAGTAAATTCAGTCAGCTAGATAAGCTAAGAAAAGGAATAGAAATTCCTTTAGCTTATTAGCAATATTCTTAACAGGGTAATGACAACTGGGAAAATAAATTGAGTTGGCAATTTAATAGGTATAATTCAAAGAGTAAATAGAAGCAGCTAAATTTCATGGTTAATAGTAGTACTATTGAAACAAGGCGACTGGAAGACACTGTTAATGAAAACAGTGACTTTCAAAATGAAGCTACATTTAGCAACTATTTTTCACCAGAAGTATTTGGCATGATGTTTGGGTTCAAAATTACTATTCTGTGTTGCTTAATGCATTGTTAACTGGAATCTGCAATGTGTGTGGCAGGAGAAGAGAGAAAACAGATGCTTTTTCCTGAAGAAAGCTCACACCCAGACTCTCTTTGTATTTTACCACATCCATACTTTAAGAGGCTTGGAGAACAAAAGCATACCAATGGAGAAAAATCTGTAAAGTCTAGTCAGGTATTATTTATGTATTATTATTTTGCTGGAAAAGATGTGAAAATACGAAGAATTGGAAAACAGAACAGCTAAGTTATAATGAATCACATCTCAGAAAAACACACAAGGGAATACAAATGTAATGACAACACATTTTCATTATTCTAAAAACAAATTCTGTCTGATAGTTAAACCCTATTAATTGGGTATTTTAGATACTTACCAAAGGAATAAGACTATAATAAGTAGCCTTTCCTTCCAAGGGATAAAATAGAACTAGTATCATTTTATTTGGTGGTCTTCTGGTTCTCTTAAGCTACATATTTTATTGAAAGAGTGGAGAGTATGTGGAAAGAATATATTAATATATTTCATATGGGGGACTTCAGATTTCCTAGATTCTTTTGGTACCAAGGTATTTGAGGAAAAAATTGAAGAAACAAAGTAGGAACCATAGAGACATGATAACTCTCCCCAGTGTACTACAATGATTCATAATTCACAAGAGAGCAAGGCTCAAGTGGATCATACTTTTAACGGTACAAATGGGATTAATATTGTACTTCATAGATACGACATGTTTATAACAAAGAAAACCTCATTTCAACTTCCTCCTACTGTAGTAAGGCTTAGGAAGAACATTAGAATAATTTTTTAAGCTTCTAGATGAAAAAAAAAAGACCAATGGTTATTACTGCCCAAAGGCAGAGATAATTTTAGAATTATTTTAGCTCTTAGGGCTCTGAAATCTATTCACACTGGGTAGCATTGCTATGATTCATATTTATTGTTTGTGAGACATTGAAATGTATGTTCACCTTTTCAACATAGAAATTGTCTTCCTGGCATATAAACGTCAAGACAGCCCCTTTTCTAAGTTATAATGCCGGGAATGAAGCAGATCTAAAAGATTTATTTGCAAGTACATTCTAGATACCTCTGTGAGAGATATATACTTGTAAAACCATCGTGAAATTGTTAATTGTGGACTGTGAGTGTGCGTGGCTAGATAGATTATAGCATGAATACGCTTGAGACAGTTTTCAGAGTCATTCTACCACTTTCCATTCTGTATGTCAGTGCCTTCCTCTGTTTTCTTTAATATTTTTCTTCTTTCCTCCCACTCCTACTTTCTTCTTTTATCCATTATACTTCTGTTTAGTACTTTAACCATCCTTGTGTGTATGATATTTTATTATTTGCCTATTTTTCTCCTTAGACTATAAGCCTTTTGAGGGCATATAATATACATTTAAAAATTTTCCCCAGTACCTATCAGAGATGCTCAATAAATATTTATTGAGCTCCCACAAGCTAATATTCTTTTCTTTTTCTTAAATTTTTAATTTATTTTTGGCTGCATTGGGTCTTCGTTGCTGCCCGTGGGCTTTCTCTAGTTGCGGTGAGCAGGGGCTACTCTTTGTTGTGGTGCACGGGCTTCTCATTGCAGTGGCTTCTCTTGTTGCGGAGCACAGGCTCTAGGCACGCAGGCTTCAGTAGTTGTGGCGCATGGGCTCAGTAGTTGTGGCTCTAAGGCTCTAGAGCACAGGCTCAGTAGTTGTGGCACACAGGCTTAATTGCTCCACGGCATATGGGATCTTCCCGGACCAGGGATCGAACCTGTGTCCCCTGCATTGGTAGGCGGATTCTTAACCACTGTGCCACCAGGGAAGTCTCGCTAATATTCTTTTTAAACAAATTTTATTTATTTTATTTTTTTAAATTTATTTTTTATTGAAGTATAGTTGATTTACAATATTGTGCTAGTTTCTGGTGTACAGCACAGTGATTCAGTTATATATATATATATTTTTTCATATTTTTTCCATTATCGTTTATTATAATATATTAAATATAGGGCTTCGCTGGTGGCACAGTGGCTAAGAATCCGCCTGCCAGTGCAGGGGACACGGGTTCGAGCCCTGGTCCAGGAAGATCTCACATGACGCGGAGCAACTAAGCCCGTGCGCCACAACTACTGAGCCTGTGCTCTAGAGCCTGCAAGCCACAACTACTGAGCCTACATGCCACAACTACTGAAGTCCGTGCGCCACAACTACTGAAGCCTGTGCCCCTAGAGCCCATGCTCTGCAACAAGAGAAGTCACCACAATGAGAAGCCTGCACACTGCAACAAGGAGTAGCCCCCGCTCTCTGCAACTAGAGAAAGCCTGCGCGCAGCAATGAGGACCCAATGCAGCCAAAAATAAATAAGTAAATAAATAAATAAAAATATATTAAATATAGTTCCCTGTGCTATACAGTAGGACCTTATTGTTTATCCATTGTATGTGTAATAGTTTGCATCTGCTCATCCCAAACTCCCAATCCATCCCTCCCCCACGCCCCCATCCCACTTGGCAACCACAAGTCTGTTCTCTATGTCTGTGAATCTGCTTCTGTTTTGTAATTAAGTTCATTTGTGTCATATTTTAGATTCCACATATAAGTTATATCATATGGTATTTGTCCTTCTCTTTCTGACTTACTTCACTTGGTATGATAATCTCTAGTTTTATCCATGTTGTTGCAAATGGCATTATTTCCTTCTTTTTTATGGCTGAGTAATATTACATTATGTGTATATATGTATGTGTATGTATGTATTTATATGTATGTGTATGTATATATATATATATACACATATATATATACACCACATCTTCTTTATCCATTCATCTGTCGATGGACATTTAGGTTGCTTCTATGTCTTGGCTATTGTAAACAGTGCTGCAATGAACAATGGAGTGAATATATCTTTTCAAATTATAGTTCTGTCCAGATATATGCCCAGGAGTGGGATTCACAATCTAATATTCTTATCTTGCAAGTTATGTAGGAGGCTTTCAGGATTATTAAACTCCAGAATAGGAATTTTTTTCTTTTCTAGTGTCTGTGTATATAAATTTCAATTTCTAATTCATTTAATTTAGGCATTGTATTTAAGGATGCTTGGTTTGGGTTATCAACACAGTATTATGTGTATAATATTCAGTGTTTGGCAGGTCGGGGTCTCCTGTACAGCTTATTTACCAAATGGAGATTGTGGTTTGTGATTATTTTCTCCAAAACATAAGGCTGGAGATTAACCTTTCATTTCTTTTCTGTAGCAGCCAAGGACTGGAATATAGGGTCTTAGGGGAATTGGAGCTGTGATATCATATGAGCCAGCTCTTTTCTTGAAAAGTAGAGAGAGAGAAAGATATTCTCCCATTCATAGGCTTTGGGAAAGTTTAATTAAACTTATTGGTGAAATGTCTAAGAAATGTAAGAGTTAACATTCACCAACTATTTTGACTATTCTGATATTATGAAGTCATTTTTTTTTTTTTTTTTTTTTTTTGCGATATGCGGGCCTCTCACTGTTGTGGCCTCTCCCGTTAAGGAGCGCAGGCTCCGGATGCGCAGGCTCAGCGGCCATGGCTCACGGGCCCAGCCGCTCCGCGGCATGTGGGATCTTCCCCGACCGGGGCACGAACCCGTGTCCCCTGCATCGGCAGGCGGACTCTCAACCACTGCGCCACCAGGGAAGCCCATGAAGTCATTTTTGATATTTATTAAAATGTTCTCTTGGCTCCCAGTTATTGTTGGTTTAGCTAATTTGAAAGGATGATTGCAGAATTTTGATAGATGAATATTAAAATGTGCCTGATTTCCTTATATCTTCTGCTGGTATTCTGCCCAGCATTTCTCTGCAATGCCAAATGACCAGGGAGTCCTGGCAAAGAGAGTCTTCAGGCTTTGGCAATAGAAGATGGGCCTACATTTTCTCAACTGCCCAAATATTTTGTGACTTTCAGTCTCAGCAGGCATCCCCTTCTCTTCCATAGCAACAGAGAATTTTGGGGATTACTGTGGTGTTTTATTTTTCCCTCCTCCCTCTGTGGGAAAATATCACTATTTCTAAGCTGGGATAAATCAGGTCACTGGCTGGAATTCAGTATGGCCCTGTTAGATCTGTTTTTAGAGAGTAGAGTTTGATACAATACTCAAAGGTAGGCCTTCTTTTGGGAGCCTAGGGAAAAACATAATCAAATTAAATATAATGTCAAGCTCTACCTGTATTTTCTTTTCAGGCAGTGGGGTGTGTTAAAAATGCTATTTCCCTTTAAGAAATAAACACAGATATAAGTAATATGCCAAGAACTAATCATCAATTTTAAGGTCACTTCCATAGAAGACTCTCTTATTAAACCAAAAATTTACAATTGATAATGATCAGTACCTAAATGATATAAAACTACTCTTTCAGAGGACTGCTCTAAAAGCATTTTATGGTACATGGATTGTTTTACTGTGATCATTCCCGGTGATTGGTACAAACCTTTGCCAATGAATGACAAATTTACATACACATCATGTCAGCCAGCAATATTTTGCAGCTTTAATTGCTTTAGCTTCAGGCATTCCATGTCAAAATAGAGTGTTTAATGTCCTGCAAGTTGCTCTGTTTCTTTGCAACGTTAAATTATTCTGTAATTTGCCTGTTTTCTTTCTAATGCATTGTCCATTAAGTCCATTAATAATTTATAATATAAAACGTATGATACAACCTTAAATAGCATGTACAGCTTCTTTTTTAGAAGTTCTGGGTGTGTGTCAAGAAGACCAGAAAACCTGAAGTGCATTTGTGTAAAGTGTTTACTCCTACCTTATATCTCAGTTAAAGAGATCCTCCTTTCTGTTGCTAAACTTTTGTGTTAATGTGAACCATACTGTTTACACTAACGTGTATATATGTAATATTATACTAATTTTTAATTTTAGATAAAAATAACACTTTTACTTTAAAAAACTCCAAGTAGACGATATAGAATCCATTAAAAGAAAAAGGATAGTATTCTGTGTAGTCAACTATATTTTAATGATAAACTTGATTTTATTCAGTAACGTCTAAGAGAAAGAATGAGAGGAGAAAAAGTTTTTTATGCCCATTTAGTTAAGCCAATTTCAACAAAGATGTACCAATACAGAAACACAGTCTTTAATATGTCTTTGGTTGTTATAGGTTTGAAATATATTGAAAAGATAATCTTTATTTAGTTTATACTATATCTGTTATCATTTTTAACTGTTAGGATTTTACCTTCTGTCCATTTGTAAAGAATGACCCTTGTTTAGTAAGTATTTCTGATGTGGTACTGCTATGAACATTTATATTGTGTTTGGGTATTAAGATTAAATAATTTACATAAATGTGTAAAAAGCCAAAGAATGTCAAACAGCTGCCCTTCTCTATGAATAGTGCCATGTTCAAAGATAGCCTATTCTTTAGTTATATAATGTATGATAATTTAAAATAAGATTCAAATGAATAATAATAATAACAACATATTCCTCAGTATATGGTAAATGTCTCTCTTTTCTAGGTAGTATTAGAGTTGTCAAAGAACAAAATGGATTTATCTTTTATGCTTTTGAATGCTCTTATTTGCAAAGATGGAAAGTTTTATTTAAAACATTAAAAATGAAAATTAATATTTTCATGCTATAGACTTACCTTTAATGTTGTCCCCCTCCTCTGCCTTCCTCTGGTCATAAGGGTGTTTCTTTGATTATTATACTTACTGTTGAGTTCCCAGAGTGTCCTTGGATAAGTTTAGCTATAATTTTGTTAGTGAGTCTTTGTGATCATTAAAACAGGTTCAGACAATTCCATAATTGGTGTCCTAAGAATTTTGGAGCACTGGAGGGATTTCTAGTCCAATCTGTTACCTAACAATATATTCAAGACTTTTTAATACCTTTGAACTCATAGAGAAAAGTGTATTATCTGATTAAATCATCTCTAGAGATAGTTAACCCAAGGTTGATATCATCTCCTGATAGTTCCTCATATGGAAGAACACTTTACACTTCAGTGGATTTTGTGAATCAACCATACTTACTGGGGAACTTTTAATATGATGTATAATGACATTATATTTGGAGTGTTTGAGCTCCACGAGAAGGCTTGCCTCAATTGGCTTTAACTTTAATATTTCAGTTTCTGGAGGAGTATTTTTAAGGGAAGGTTGATAAGGGTGTATATATCAAGATGGTAGGATTTTTCTTCCTTTATAACCTAATTGATCACTTATCAATAAGACACATCTTTTTTTTTTTTTTTTAAGTCAAGAGGGTTAAAAGAGAATACATGAGTAGAAAACTATAGGTGTACCGTACCTGGATTTGGTGGGTTCAGATTCTATTCCATGACTTAGAATGTGAAGCTAGGAACCTGTATCTACCTTGACCTTTGAAACTCCGAATAAAGCGGCAGTTACAAGCATTTTCAACTTCATGTTTCTCGAACTGCCTGGAATAAATTCAGAAGAGATAGAATATACTTTTAACAAACAGTAAGAACTCCTTCACTGCATTAGAAAAGGGCGTATTTGAATTATCAAGTAAATTGGGGTTATTGGCAATAACATATATCTTCTTTCATTTCTCTGCTTATTCAATTTCTGATGAGAACTATGGCCAGAAAATTTTATGAAGCAATATTGAGATAAACATGGCCTAACAATTCTGGGGGGAGACTCCCTACCCTTTGCTGATTTCCAGAATGTCCATAGTAATTAGAACAGTCCTGCACCAAGAAAGGAGAAAGCTGTGTAAATAAAAATCAATTATTCTCCTGCCTGCTTCCCCAGGCCTGTGCGTTTTTTTCTTGCTATCTTTTTCGAATCCTAAGGAATACCTTGATACTCCATCACATGCCTAGGGTGGGGAGGGCACAGAAAAGGTGAGGAGAGGGGTGCTTGTGGCTACATTGCTGTATTGAATTTAATTTTTCATTGATAATTAGACTCTGAAAGCCTCCTGATATTTTTGACCAGCAGGAAACAAAAGCCCACTGATTGACTCAGGAGATGGGTGGGAGCGGCCCCCGCTGTGCTCACACAGCAGCTCCACAAAGACTGAAAACAAGAGCTGTGGCAAATTGGATCACCATGCAAGTTCCAACTGGCCCATTGTGTACAAGTAGTAAATTGGGAGCTGATATTTCTGAGAACTATTTATTAGCAGAGCTTGGTGTTTTACTCCCTCCCTCTGCCGCCCTCCTCCACCCTGTCCTTATTTATTTATTTATTTGTTTGTTTTTTAGCAAACCGCTTTTTGTCAAGTTAGATGAGCAATATAAAGCACTTACAAAAAATTCAGGTAGTTATCCAAAGGGTTGTCCAGCCTAGAAATGTACTGATTATATGTGGCAAATGAACACAAAAATTTTTAGCTAATCTTAGCAGGCATTTATGTGCTGTAATTGTACACAAGACAAATAGGTGACATTTACAAGAGTTTCCTGAAATGCAAAAAAAATTTTTAAATTTTAAAATTCAGTCTTATTGCTGCATGTATTATTAAGATTTTTAAATGGTGATGTCTCGGTGACAGCTTCTGGTGGAGTGATCAGTTCTAACCATTTAGTACCAAAAAAGTGTGAAAATACTAGCCTGTGACCAGTTAGCAGAAATTGTAGTTGTACAAGCCTAGACCTGCATGTCTTACAGAAGAATTGATAACTCTGGAGTTTTTTCAATTTGAGTAACGCAGAGAGGGAAAAATGGAGTCCGTTTCATTAGTTGCTTGTATATGTTCCATCTCTGAGAGTTTTAACTTTTGGTGAGTTGGGAATATGGTATTATTGCTACTACCAATTTCATAGGGAAAATGTATACAGAAGCTTATATAACTGTAAAAATTAAAGTTTATGTTAATCTTTCACAAAAAGACTTTTGAGATAATACCAATTCATTTTATGGATAGCTATTCATTTGATCTTTTACAGACACTACCACATATGGTACATTTTTGTTTCTGTGCTCTTCCACTTTTGTCCAGTGTATAAATTAATTCTATGTCTAATGAACTGATTTGGTGAGAAGAGCTCAGACTACCATGGTTATATACTGGTGCTCCTGTCAGGGAACATCATGAAGACCATTATAGAGAGGGTGCAAGGCATGTTCTGGTCCTGATTTTGTTTCTGAGTATTAGGACTCAGCCGTCAAATATTAATGAAGGCCTATGGTGCCGAATAATATATTAGGTGTATTAGAGGATGAGAAGAGTATGATGCTTGGTTTCTGACATCCAGAGTTTATCATTTAATAAGGAAACAGAAGTGACCAACATAAAACAGTTAGTAAACTATTCAACTGCAGAGGTTGTGAGTATAATATTGCAGAGCTATAGGTAGTTGAATGCTTATTTAGGCATTCTTGTAGAAAGAATTGAAATGTAGCCTTTGTTAACCTGGTAGCTAGCATGAGGTAGGTGGGGTTATCATAACTCTGAAAATTATAATACAATTCAAAGGTATCTTAATAAATTTAAAAAAATTTCATTTGATCCTTGGGAATCAAAGTAGACAATAGAGACTCGGATCCAGAGATCCTGAACAATCTCAAATACTAGGGAGATGTTATTGGAATATGGCATGTTGTAGAAAACTCTTCAACTTTTGCCATTACAGATGTTTCCAAATGGAGAGAAATTGAAGAGAAGCAAAATGAGGTATATTCATAATAGTTCCTCATTGGGTTGCTGTGAGGATTAAATTAGATAAAGCATATATGGTGCCTGGCACATGCTAATTTTTCAATAAATATTAGTTGTTTCAAAAATAAAGCTGTCAGTAAAGGTTGAATAGTTCTCAGGGCCTGGGAATAGAGAATAAGTTGGAAGTGATGTTGCATGCTCTCAGGGGCGCAGGGGGTATGTATCTGTTGGACATGACTCTTTAAGTTAACTGGGGCTGGGCCCAGGGGCTCTCCTTACAGTTCTAGCACCGACTCCTGATATCACCCGCTTTCCATCACCACAGGAAATAGACCTAATTCCCGAGTGCTGTGGCCTCCTCTCTTTGGCATTTGACATTTTTGTCCTCCCTTCAGATCTAAAAATTCCCTCTTTCCTTGGTTTCTGGGATAATCACTATCTCCTTTTCCCTACCTTTCTCTCAGTCTCTTTTGATGAGTTTTCTTCTTCTACTAGCACACACACCTCTCACTTTTTTTCAAACCTGAGTCCTATTCTTAACACCCTTTTCTCTTTACTCTCTAGCCTCCCTGAGTGATTCTCATCCTCTTGCATGACACCAGTTCTCATATGATGACTGACAATTCTCCACATCCAGTCCCAGCCTTCCCACTGGGCTCTCAAAATGCATTTCCAGTTTGTTTCTTCTTATATATTCTGTAGTTATCTTAAATTCAGCGTGTTCACACAGCATGTATTTTTTCACAGCAAAAATGTTCCTTTCTCCTATGTTCTTTATAAGTGAATGCTAATCCTATTTTAGGATGTCTGAAGGTACCAGTTTATCTGGGACCAAGGGGTTTCCCAGGGTATGAGACCGTCAGTGCTGAAACTCTGAAAGTCCTGGGCAATCTGGGACTAGTTGGTCACCCTAACCAGACATATCTGAGTTTTTCCTCTGCTTCTCCCTTTCTCTCATCTCCTGCCTCTAGTATCATATCCCAGATATCTCTCTTGAAACATTCCCTTCTTTTTTATTCTCAGTATGGCTGCCTGCATTATTTCTTACCTCAGATATTGTAATAGAATCCCACCTGGTATTCTTGACTATAATCTCATTCATCTTATACCCTGCCTGAGTAATCTGCATAAATACAGATCTAATCATCATGGTGCTATTACACAACAAGCCAAAAAGTATGGAAAAAATTGAGTTTTGCCATAGATTAGAGGGTTTTGTCTCTTCATCCTGGCCACAAGAACCCTGTGACTCTGAAAGGAACTGATTGTAACCTCAGTATAATAGATCTCTGTTAGAGAGCAACACAGTTTTCTCCTCAGCATCTGGATCAACTTTTCTCCTCTGCCTGGACAACAGCACTTGCTTTTTAAAAATTGCTATGGGAGCATCAACTTGCATTAGAATTGAATCAAAATAAAGCCAAAAAATTCTGTGATTATCTATGTGCAAAGTACTAGGTACTAGTAATAGGATAAGGAGAAAAAAATAGCAGAAAATATAAATTTTAATTTAAAAATTTGTTTTTTAAAAAACAAATTTGAAATTTTGCAACTTGGGTATATAATCTCAAGCATACCCAAAGAAGCTCATCTTCCTGCACCCTACTGTAGGACCTGTCTCTTGTTTCAACTACAGTCTCACTAATAGTGAAATCATTTATTGCTTGATAATAATATGCTCCATCACCATGTCAGGTACATAAACTTGGAGTGTGTGGTGGTTTTAAAACATATCTGCAAAGTCTTTGATATTCTACCCTTTAAGATGTGGAGCCTAATTCTCCTTCTCTTGGGTGTGAGCTGGACTTAGTAGCTTGCTTCTAATGAATAGAATATGGCAGGAGTGACGGTATGTGGCTTCTGAGACTAGATCATAAAAGGCATTGTGGCTTCTTCTTTGCTCTCTCTTGGATCACTCACTCTTGGGGAAGCTGGCTTGCATTCTGTGAGGACACTCACATGGCTCTATGGAGATGTCTATGTGGTGAAGAACTAAGGCTTCCTGAGAACATCCAGTGCTAACTTGCTGGTCGTGTGAATGAATGATCAAGTTTGGAAGCAGATCTTCCAGCCCCAGTCAAGCCTTCAGGTGACTGTAGCCCCAACCAACATCTAGACTGCAACCTCCTGAGAGACTCTGAATCAGAGCCATCCAACTAAATTGTCCTTGGATTCCTGACCCATGAAAGTATATGATGTAATAGATGTTTATTGTTGTAAACCACTAAGTTTTGGGGTAATTCATTATGCAGCAGTAGATAACTAATACAGAGTAGTTTTGTGTTGATTCCTTCTCTCCTGCTTCGTTCCTTTCAGCCCCTTTCCCAAAGATTCAGGCCCGCAGATTATAATACATTTTTGCTGATTCTTCTGCAGAGAAGCTCTGTTCTTTTCCCTTCACTTACTATATTTATTACTCTGTTACATTCCTTCATCTCTGAATTCTTGGTTTCCTGTGCACTCATTCCGTGGGTCATTCTATCCTCCACTTGTATGGAGACAATTCCCCATAGGTCTCTTGGGTTTTTAAATATCCTGTGAGCAGAAACACTGACTGCTTTTTTGTTCTGGATGATCTTTTCAAGGAAGCAGGTTTGCTACTGTCCAGTATAATAAAAATAATCTCTTCCTCTGAAGCAGAGATCAGACAGGTTTGCTTAGTGCCCATTGTAAAAGATTAGGGTTCCATAAATTCAGTATCCCTCAGCTGTAATGCAAACCTACTGTGTGTGCAGGATCCTCCTGGCCCTTCTGTATTACTCCCATGGCACTTGGAGGGTAACTGAAGTAAAAATGCTTGTGTGGCTGCCTGTACCGTGGGCAGTTAGGACCTTTGTCTCTGATGTAGGATCTCATGACTTCTGCAGACCAACTTGTCAGCTTGCAAGTAAGGTAAAATCTCAGGCTCTTCATAGTTCTTGACAGTTTTAACCCATTCTCAATCATACCTAAAGCTCTAATCATGACCCTTTACAATTAATTCTTTTTATTTATTCACCAAATGAAAACTGACTATACATGCTAAAGCTCCAGCTGCCTCATTTGAAACTGCACATTTTTTGGGATACATCTTAACAAGTGCTTAAGCAAGGCTAGTCTCAAGCACATTCTTCTCACGTCTGCATTGGAATTCTAGAAGGTGACAATATTTTTGTCTGTTACAGCTTCCTCTTATTTTTCTCCATGGAACCATGACATTAACCATTTACAAGATAAATGTGTAAAACTTACCTCTTCTGGAACCATTTACCCATTGTTGTTTGCCTGATTCTGTTCAGATTTACTCCTTCCTGACTTTCTTCTATCCCCTTCAAGTACTTAACTCTTACATGTTACACAACAGTAGTTAACTGTAGACATAAATCTGTGGTTTTGAAAAATGATATGTTACCCAATAAAGATGGCTTTTCTCCTATACAGGATGATAAAGTCCTTGAAAATAAGAAACTTGGAATTTGTTTCCTTAGTAAGACATGCAGATCTGGACAGTATGCTTTACATTGTGGTCACTTACCAGTGCTGGCAGACCCAAATGTTCTGGTTTTCTGGGATAATCTGAATCTCATCTGGAGATATTGCCTTGTTTTTTGAACACAGGCTTAGAAACAATCACTGAAATAGCTCCAATCCTAGGCGGCAGATGGCAACCCTTGAAATGGCCTCTGGCTGCTGTTGCCGAGCCATTCCCCTTTTCTAGTCCGTCTTTCTTACCAGTCTTAGCCTTTATCCAAGACTTTTTACTCTTTCCCTCAGGCTCCTATAGTTTAAGTCATCCTCCAGAAGAAAAAAAAATACCACCAAAGCTCTTCAATCTTTTGTCCGCGGAATAACTCTTCAGTACTCTTTCTTATGCCCTTTAATGTTCTCTCTCTGAGATAAGATTGGGCTCCTTGGTTTCATATTCTATTCTCTGTGGGAAATCATTAAAAATAAGAACTAAACAAAAAGTTTCACTGTAAGGAGAATTTTTTTTTTGGTCTCTTTTCTTTTTGATGTTTAATCTATTCTGCAAACACAGAATTTTGGTTAATCTCTCCTTCACTTTATATATCTGTACTCCTGGAAGTTCAGTCCTTGTGGGCAGTTTTGTTTTTGTTTCTTTTTTTTTTTTTGACAACTTTTATATATAGCCTTTTAGGGATCATCTCCCTTCTCCAGACCAACTCTGCTGCAGGCTCATAAACTTGAAGCAGCGTGTGTGTGTGTGTGTGTGTGTGTGTGCGCGCCCGCGTGCACACACATCAGAAAGAGACAAAGAATTTTCTCACCAAGCAGGCTCTTTCAAGTGTCCTCATCTAGTTTTAGAATCTGTGAGTAGGGTGAGGAGGCAGAGGGTGAATTTGTCCCCTGATGATTCACATGGCCAACAGCTTCTTCAGTTCTGTGAAGTGATAAGACAGCAGTTTCCCCTACCAGTTTCTTGACTTGCCATCCTGTAATTTGAATGGGCCCAAGTGCTAAAATGTGAATTAGTCAAAAGAGTAAAATTAAGGCTCATTTTCATTTTGTGGCCATGTGACATGGGGATTTATAACTAAAGGTATTTTATTGGTAAAATGAGATAATACATGGAAAATGCAGTATAAACTTCTTGATACTATTATTCTTTTAAATTGCTATAAAAAACAATGAAAAGAAGCTTTATCATTTTGGTCTTATGAAAATAGAAAATATTCTTTTTTATTCTATTAGTTTTTATTGAAGAATTAAATGGTATTTTTCTAAACTTTGAAAATATTTTTACAAGTGATTTTCAGGAAAAATTAGCTAGGCTATTTCACTTGACATTTCAATATTAGAAGGTTGGGCCAGATTATTACCTACATTACATAATAAGAATTTTCTAGAAATTACTACATAACTGGCAGAGACATTGGCTTAAATTACCATGATATATCTAGAAGTGTCTGTTGAAGACATACATATATTGATAAAAACTGTAAAGTATTTCAAACATACAAAAAAGGAAAATAATAAAACATATATCCAGTTTAAGCCTATTACCTTTTTCCTATTCTTGCCCCAAATCCCATTCTCTTCTTTCCCTCTGTATAGGTAAATTTGATTTTACTATATCACTGGTTGTGTTCCCTAGGAAACAAGCTCTGAGACTCTGAGATTTTTATGTGGAAGCTTCCTGTGGGGTACTCTCAGGAGACACACCTGTGAAAGGTGAAAGAAGTGGAATTGGGTATAGTTGGGAGAAGTTGAACTAGGATGCAATCACAACAGACATTTCAACTGACCCTGAGTCTGGGATGGCCCTGTAAAATTGTCTCAGTTGAAACAAGGAGGCCAAGTATTTGTACCCCCCAATTAGCTAGTCATTGGATGCAGTCTTTTCCTGAGGAAGAGGTATAACCCTGGGTGAGATAGCTTTTTTCTACTGAATTCTAAGTTTGGCAGTTATGCTGCTATAAACATTCATGTACAGGTTTTTGTGTGAACATAAGTTTTCATTTCTCTAGGTCGAATACCTAGAAGTAGGATTTCTGGATCATATGGTAAGTATAGGTTTAATTTTATAATTAAACCAAACTGTTTTCCAAAGTGGCTGTATCATATTGCATTCCCATCAGCAATATCTGAGAGTGCCAGTTGCTCTACGTGCTCATCAGCACTTGGTATTGTCTTTTTAGAAAGTCTTTCTAATATATGTCTAATGGTCTCTCATTGTGGTTTTAATGGGCAGTTCTATAATGTTTAATGATATTGAACAACTTTTCATGTGTTTGACATTTATATGTTTTCTTTTGTGAAGTATCTGTTCATATCTTTTCCCATTTAACAAAATTAGGTTGATTGTTTTCTTTTCTTTTTCTCTCTTTTTTGGCCACAATGGGCGGCCTGTGGTGGGATCTTAGTTCCCTGACCAGGGATCCAACCCGGGCCCTTGGCAGTGAAAGTGTAGAGTCCTAATCACTGGACTGCCAGAGAATTCCCATAGGTTGATTGTTTTCTTATTGCTGAGTTTTGTGAGTTCTTTCTATATTCTGGAAACAAATCTTTTGTCAGATATATGATTTATAAATACTTTTTCCCCAGTTTATATCATGTCTTCTCACTCTCTTTATGATTTCCTTCATAGAACCACATATTTTAATTTTGAATGAAGTCCAATTTATGATTTCTTTTTTCTTTTATGGATTCGTCTCTTGGTGTCCTATCTAAGAACTCTTTGACTAACCCAAGGTCATGAAGGTTTTTTTAAGCTGTTTTCTTCTAAGAGTTTTATATTTTTATGTTTTACATGTAGACCTCTAATTCAATTTTTAGCTAACATTTGTGCATGGTACTAGGTATAAATTGAAGTTCATTTTTCTTTTAAATTGCATGTGGCTATCCAGTTGTTCCAGCACCATTTGTTAAAAAGACTATCCTTTCTCTATTGAATTGTCTTTGCACTTTTGTCAAAAATCAATCAGCCATATTTATGCGGATATATTTCTGAACTTTCTATTATGTTCCATTGATCTATGTGTCTATCCTTTCATTGTTCATGAATGTCTTGATTACTGTAGCTTTATAGCACATCTTAATTTTGGGTAATGTGAGGACACAACAAGAAGACAACCATCTGTAAACCAGGGAGCAGGCCTTCACCCAACACCTGATCTGCCAGCACCTTGATCTTTGAATTCCCAGCCTCCAGAAGTGTGAGAAAGAAATGTATGTTGTTGAAGCCACCATATTATGGTATATTTGTTATAGCAGCCCAAACTAATTAAGATGGTCACATAGACAAATCCACAATTATAGTTGCAGACTTCCAACACTCCTCTCTCGGTAAACTAAAGAATAAGCAGACAGAAAAGCAGCAAAGATATAGGAAGTTTGAATACTACCAACCAATCTGACCTAACTGACACTTATAGAACATTACCCAACAACAATGGAATACACATTCTTTTCAAGTGTCTATTAAATATTCACTGAGATAGACCACATTCTTAAATTTCAAAGAATTGAACTTATTCACCTTCTGTTCTGTCACCATAATAGAATTAAACCAGAGACAATAACAGAAGGATATCTGGAAAATCTGTGAATATTTGGAAATGAAATAACACACTACTTAGTAATACATGGGTCAAAGAAAAGTCTCAAGAGAAATTAGGAAATATTTTGAACTTAATGAATTAGGAAAAAACCAACATGTCAGAATTTGTGGGATATAACTACAGCAGTGCTTAGAGGGAAATTTACGGTATTAAATGTAAACATCTGAAAAGAAGAAAGGTTTCAAATTAATGATCTAAGTATCCACCTTAAGAAGCTAGAAAAAAAACAAAAACAAAAAAACTGCAAACTGAGCCCAAAGAAAGCAGAAGGAAGGAAATAGAGATAAGAGAAAAAAAAGTCAATTAAATTGAGAATAGAAAAACAAAAGAGAAAATCAATGAAACCAAAAGCTGTTTCTTCAAAAAACAAAATTAAAACATGGATAAGACTCTAATCAGACTGATCAATAAAAAGAGAATACAGAAATTAGCAACATTAGGAATGAAAGAAGGGTTATCACTGCAGTGGTAGGTGCACACATATTTAGAATTGTTGGGTCTTGTTGGTGAATTGGCTCCCTTATCAGTATGTAAATTCCCTCTTTGGCAATTTTTTTGGTTCTAATATCTGCTTTGTCTTATATTAATATATCCATGCCAACTTTTTAAAAATTAGTGTTTGCATGGTATATTCTCTTCCATCTTGTTATTTTTTAACTTATTTTTTTATAATTAGGTTTCGATGGATTTTTAAAACAGCATATAGTTGAATCTTTAAAAATAACCAATCTGACAATCTCTGTCATTTAACTGGTGTGTTTAGAACATTTAGTGTAATTGGATATGGTTGGGTTTAGGTTAACTATTGTATTAGTTTTCTATTTATCCCTTTTGTTTTTCATATCTTGTTTTTGGCTTCTTGTCTTCTTTTGATTTATTTGAATATTTAGAATTCCATTCTCATTTATCTGTAGTGCTTTTCAGTATATCACTTTGTACAGTTTTTCTTTTAGTGGTTGCTCTAGGGATTACAATATACATACCAAACTTTACACAGTCTATTTAGAATTAATATTTTACCATTTCAGATAAAATTAAGAAACCTTAGGTCCCTTTACCTTTTCCCATTTTGGATATAGTTGTCATGTGAATTACATCTACCTACATTGAAATTCCATCAGGCAGTGTTATAATTTTTGCTTTTAGCAATCATACATATTATAACAAACTTTAGAGGCAAAATAATCTATTTTATTTACTCAAATATTTACAGTTTCTGTTGCTCTTCCTTCATTCCTGACCTTCCAAGTTTCCTTCTGTTATTGCTTTCATTCTAAATGAAGATCTTTCTTTAGCATTTCTTTAAAAGCATGTATGCTAGTGACATATTTTCTTAGTTTTCCTTCATCTAAAAATGTCTTTATTTTGTCTTCATTTTGATGGATTTTTTCTTTTTTAAAAAATTGAAGTATAGTTGATTTACAATATTGTGTTAGTTTTAACAAAGTGATCAGATATATATATGTAATATATATATTGTTTTTCAGATTCTTTTCCATTATAGTTATTACAAGATATTGAATATCGTTTCCTATGCTATACAGTAAGTTATTGTTGTTTATAGATTTTATATGTAGCAGAGTGTATCTGTTAATCCCAAACTCCTAATTTATCCGTTCCACCCCATTTTCTCTTTGGTAACCGTAAGTTTGTTTTCTATATCTGTGAGTCTGTTTTTGTTTTGTAAATAAGTTCATTTGTATCATTTTTTTAGATTCCACATATAAGTGATATCATGTAATATTTGTCTTTCTCTGTCTGACTTCAGTTAGTATGATAATCTCTAGGTCCATCCATGTTACTGCAAATGGCAGTATTTTATTCTTTTTCCTTTTTTGGCTGAGTAATATTCCATTGTGTATATTTACCACATCTTCTTTATCCATTCATCGTTGATGGGCACTTAGGTTGCTTCCATGTCTTGGCTATTGTAAGTAGTGCTGCTATGAACATAGCATGGGGTGCATGTATCTTTTCAAATTATAGTTTTGTCCACATATATGCCCAGGAGTGGGATTGCTGGATCATATGGTAACTCTAGTTTTTTAAGTAACCTCCATGCTGTTCTCCATCGTGGTTGTACCAATTTACATTCCCACCAACAGTGGGAATTTACATTCTCCACACCCTCTCCAGCATTTGTTACTTGTAGACTTTTTAATGATGGCCATTCTGAATGGTATGAGGTGATACCTCACTGTAGTTTTGATTTGCATTTCTCTAATTATTAGTGATGTTGAGTATCCTTTCATGTGTTTGTTGGCCATCTGTGTATCTTCTTTGGAGAAATGTCTATTTAGGTCTTCTGCCCATTTTTTTGACGGGGTTGTTTTTTTGTGTTGTTGTTATTGAGTTGTATGAGCTGTTTGTATATTTTGAAAATTAAGCCCTTGTTGGTCACATTATTTGCAAATATTTTCTCCCAATCTGTAGGTTTTCTTTTCATTTTGTTTATGGTGTCCTTTGCTGTGCAAAAGCTTATACATTTGATTAGGTCCCATTTGTTTATTTTTGCTTTTATTTCTTTGCTTTGGGAGACTGACCTAAGGAAACATTGGTACAATTTATGTCAGAATGTTTTTCCTGTGTTCTCTACTAGTTTTATGGTGTCATGTCTTATATATTTAAGTCTTTAAGCCATTTTGAGTTTATTTTTGTGAGTGTTCTAATTTCATTGATTTATATGCACGGCCCGTCTTCTCTAGCACCACTTGCTGAAGAGACTGTCTTTTCCCCAGTGTGTGTTCTTGCCTCCTTTTTCGAAGATTAATTGACCATAGTTGTATGGGTTTATTTTTAGGCTCTCTGTTCTGTTCCATTGATCCATATGTATATTTTTGTGCCATTACCACACTGTTTTGATTACTGTAGCTTTGTAGTATTGTTTAAAGTCTGGAAGGGTTATGCCTCCAGCTTTGTTCTTTTTTCCTTGGGATTGCTTTGGCAATTTTGGGTCTTTTGTGGTTCCATATATATTTTAGGATTATTGGTTCTAGCTCTGTGAAAAATATCATGGGTAATTTGATAGGGATCATATTAAACCTGTAGATTGCTTTGGGTAGCATGGCCATTTTAACAATATTAATTCTTCCAATCCAAGAGCATGGGATATCTTTCCATTTCTTTGAGTCATCTTCAGTTTCCTTTATCAGTGTTTTGTAGTTCTTAGTGTATAAGTCTTTCACCTTGGTTAGGTTTATTCCTAGGTATTTTTTTTTGATGTGATTTTAAATGGGATTTTTTTTTTTTACTTTGTCTTTCTGATATTTCATTGTTAGTGTAAAGAAATGCAACAGATTTCTGTATGTAAATCTTGTATCCTGCTACCTTGATGAATTTGTTTATCAGTTCCAATAGTTTTTTGTGGCGTCTTTAGGGTTTTCTATATGTGGTATCATGTCATCTGCATATAAGGACAGTTTTACCTTTTCCTTTCCAATTTGGATACCTTTTATTTCTTTTTCTTGTCTGATTGCTGTGGCTAGGACTTTCAATACTATGTTAAATAGAAGTGGTGAGAGTGGGCATCCTTGTCTTGTTCCAAAATTTAGTGGGAAGGCTTTTAGCTTTTCACTGTTGAGTATTATATTGGCTCTGGGTTTGTCATATATGGCTGGCTCGATGAATGATGGATATTTTTGATACAGAATTAGGTTGACAGTTATTTTCTTTCAACACTTCAAAAATATCATTCAGGTGCAGGGGCTCTGCCAAGGGATGTGGCTGGAGGTCCCCACCATGTGTGCTCACCAGGGAGTGTGGCAATCCTGACCAGGCCGAGTGCTGCCCAGGTGGGAGCAGTGGAGAGCTCAATGGCTGTGGTCATGGCTCTGCCAGTGGGCAGCCGGGGTTAGGAGGAAGGAAATGCTGGCTTCCCAGTGGACCTTGGCTAAGGCACACAGGAGGGGTTTGGGGGAAAGTTGCTGGCTTTGGCCTTGCCTGGGGTGGGATGGTGAATCTGGAACACAGCTATTATGATGAGTGGTGATGTAGCAGATGCCATGGATGCTTCGGTGTTCTCAGCCAGGTGGAGACTGGAAATGATTTAAATGGCCTAGATTTCAACAGGTAGGCACCAAAGCAGTTGAAAAGTAGATAAAGGAGCCTGAGAGAGCTGCATTGGAGACATGACTTTAATGTACAGCCACAGAGGGCTTTTAAAGACCTTGCTCCAGAATTAAATATATCCACCAAACAGAGATGGTGCTAGTGGAGAGCAGACCTTGAACTACCTTCCTAGTTGAAAAGAGTGCCCATAAGGAGCCAATCCACACACACCCACTTCTTTCTAAACCTGTGGTTCTCAGCCTTATCAGACCCATTGTCCCTTATAACAAGGATTCTGTAATGCTCCTTTAATATCCTAGAATGAAATTTATAGAATATATAAATAAAGGCACTCTAATTTGAATAAAAGGAGATTGAAAAATAATTTAAAATAAAATAACATGTATTTCAAAAAACATAATTCCAATGTCTTCTAGACTCCATAGTTTTTTTTTTTTCTAATTTTTTAATTGAAGTATAGTTGATTTACAATGTTGTGTTAGTTTCAGGTATACAGCAAAGTGATTCAGTTATACATATACGGACTCCATAGTTTCTGATAAGAAAGCTACAATAATTAAAATACCCCTTCACCCTTCCCCAACCTCCAGTATGTAATGTGATTTTTCCCTAGCTACTTTCAAGATTTAAAAAGTTTATCTCTGGTGTTCAGCATTTTCATTATGATATGTCTGGGTGTGGTTTTCTTTAAGTTTATACTGTTTGGTTCACTGAGGTTCTTGGATCTATAAATTTAAGACTTTCACCAAATTTGGGGCATTTTTAGTCATTATTCAATTATTTTTCTGTACCATTCTCTTTTTCCTCTCCTTCTGGGATTCCAATGAGATAAGTGTTAGATCTTTTGATATTGTTCCAGTGGTCTCTGAGGCTTTGTTTATTTTTAAACTTTTTGTCTATTGTTCAGATTGGATAATTTCTACTGAGATATCTTCAAGTTCACTGACTCTTTCTTCTTTCATCTCCATTCTACTATTGAGTCTGGTGTATTTTAAAATTTCTGTTACTGTATTTTTCAGCTATAGAATTTTCTTTTAATTCTTCTTCTGTAGGTTCTGTTTCTTTCATGAGAATGTCTATCATTCCATTTGTTTCTAGATTGTTTGCCCTTACTTCATGGGGTGTGGTTGTAATAGCTACCATAGTTTCTGTGTTGTTGTTGTTTGTTTCGTTTTGTTTGATAATTCCAACATTTGGGAGTCATTTCAATGTTGGTATCTGTTGACTGCCCTTTCCTTTCAATTGTTTAACTTTTTCTAGTTCTTTGTATGTCAAGTAATTCTGGATTGCTTCTTGACCTTTTGAATACTGTGTTATGAGATTCCAGGTTCAGTTAAAATCTTCTGGAGAATGGCTTTTTTTTTTTTTTTTTTTTTTAGCAAGCAACCAGCACTATTAGATTTAGACTTCAAGTCCTGACCTGGTTTCTGTGGGCTTAGTTCTAATGTCAGTTTAGTTTTTAAAGACTTTGTAGTGCTGTTCTGGTTTTCACCACTTGCACACCTTTCATGGTAGTCTACACTTTAGTTCAGTTCTCAAAGCCCTTGCTGTGCTGATTCTGGTAGATTTCATGCATATTCAGATTGAGAGTGAGCTCAAGCCTTCATACAGAGGTTTAAAGAATTGCTTTCTCCTAGCTTCCTTCTTTCCAGATTTATTCAGCACTTCTATATGATTATAGTGTGTGTGTGTGGGGGGGGGTCCATATTAACTTAGCCTATCAACTTGCCAAAACCAGAAGTCTACATAATTTCATTAAATGAGTGATTGCATTCATGTAAATTTTTTACAACCAAATGATGTAATTTTCACTGTGATATTTAAAAACTTTTATCAAAAGTTTATGTAGCAGATGATGTTAATGTCCCACTACTATTTCCTCATATTCCTTTACTATTTTGTTCATGTTGACTCCCAGAGGTTTCCACTCCTGACAGCCAGAGCCTGCACTGCTTTGTCAGAATGCTGTTCTTAGGCTGTGGGTGTCTAGTTTGCCTGTGGACGTCTAAAAAGCATCGGGATTTACATCTTCAGGGAGCTGCCCTGATACCAGTGGCCAATAAAGACAGGACTGTAATACTCCAGCTCCCTCACTTCTGATATGGATAATCTTTAGGTATAACCTAAACTGTCTGCACAGCTCCCTTGTGGAATTGAGCTAAAGGTATCCCCTATGGGAATTGTTGGATATTGGCATCCTTGCTTTGCTTCCTTAATTTCCCTGCCCACTTCCCCATTGCTTTACTCGTTTTTTTTCTTGGGAAACTTCGTAAGAAATAACTTTCACATCAATCCTTGTCCTGTGATCTGTTTCTGGGAATACACTGTGGCCAGCAGAATTCTAAGACAGCCTTCAAGATTTCCTGGTGCACGTGCCCTGTATAAGCCCCTCCTCTTGCGCATGAATGGGACCTGTGACTATAAGATAGTCACTCCTTTAATTAGGTTACATTATATGGCAAAGGTGATGGGTAATAACTCCCTTGATTAGATGGGACTTAATTTTAACTCTGGAGAGAGAGAGATTCTCCTGCTGGACTTGAAGAATTAAGCTGTTATACTGTGAGAAGGCCACATGGCAAGGAACTGCAGGGCCTCTAGAAGCTGAGTGGTCCTTAGCTGACAGACAGCAAGAAGGAGGGGACCTCAGGCCTACAATAACAAGGAACTGAATTCTGCCAGTGACCACGTGAACTCAAGAAAAATACACAGCATGGCTTAGATGGCAGCAACCTTATAAGATCCTGAGCAGAGGAACCAGTTAAGCTGTGCCTGGAATCCTGCCCATGGAAACTGTGAGATTTATAAGTATAGGTGGTTTTAAGTAGCTAAATTTGTGGTAATTGGTTACACAGCAATAGAAAACTAATACAGTAACCTAAGGTGGAAGTTAGTTATTCCAGTGCTCTCTATTTTCTCACTAACGTTATCAGTACTCTAATATTGAGTGATGTTGATGATGATGATTCTGAAACAGCTTCTGAATTATTCAAGACCACTGTGTGTTTACTTATTCAGGAATCATTTGTTGAGTGACTGGCATGTGTTAAGACACTTTACTAGGTTTTGAGGTGATATCAAGGTGAGTATTATCCTTCTTGAGTTAAAGGAACTGATATTGCAGAGAGTAGGGGAAGATTCAATTGTATATGAATAATGATATTACAAAACATACTCATAAAAAGTGTTGTAAGGAAGGTTATAAAGGAGATTTTATGGGAAGACTCTGCATGGAGTCTCCATTAGAATTAAATTTAGTGCAGGTAATGTGTCTACCTCAGTGTTGAATTCACAGTTGGGGTCCAAAAAACGATAGCAGAGTGGTCTAGCGGATGGAGTAGTGATTTGAGAATCGGATGGACCTGGATTTAAGTCCAGTCTCTTGGACTTACTAGCTGTGTGACTTTGGCAAATTATATTATTTTTACTCAACTCCCTCAATGGTTAAGTGTTCTACAAACTTGTAACCTAAA
Source organism: Physeter macrocephalus (assembly GCF_002837175.3). NCBI lineage: Eukaryota > Metazoa > Chordata > Mammalia > Artiodactyla > Physeteridae > Physeter > Physeter macrocephalus. The sequence goes on from NC_041217.1 coordinate 104,248,098, forward strand.
CTGTGCTCAGAAGCAAATTATTTATATCCTGTCCCCCAAATTATTACGACATTCCATAACTTCTGGTAGAGAGAATGAATTGGAAAAGGGAAGCTCGAGTAATAATCTGATAGGAGATGCAGAGAGCCTAAAGTCAGTGGCAGTAGGAAGAGGAGTGAGAGTGTATTAGAGATATTGAGAAAGTAGAAGAGACAGGATGTTGAAGATGATTGTATGTGGCAGGGGATGGGAGGATGGGGGGATGAAAGAAAGAAGTAAAAAAGTAACTGAACAGTATGACATTCTGCATTTGTAATGTATTATATCACTTGATCCTGTGGTCTTTAATCTTGCAGTAGCAGAGCGTAGTCAATATGAGAATGGGCTCTGGAGTCAGACTACATTGTTAAAGTCTAGCTCTTCTGCATTCTTGTAGTGACTTTGGGCAAGTTACTTAATCTTTCTTACCTTTCTATTTGTAAAATGAGAATACTAATAGTACTTAATTCACATGATTGTGGTAAGAGTTAACTGAGTGGCTCTACATCTTAGAATAGTGCATGGCATAAAGAAAAATGCTTTGTAAATGGGAGCTATTGTAATAGGTATTATCACTAAATACATTAATTATTATCATTTAATAATAATTATATCAATAGTTATTAGTAAAAATAAATTAAATATATTAAAATATGTTAAAATATTAACATATATATTAAAATATAATGCTAATATATTAACATTTTAATAATAAATCAACATTTTAAAATATATCAAATTTATTTTATAAAATATATCAACAATATTAATCACTACTTTAAATAATAAAAGTATTAGTAGTGGCCACACAATAGCAATACATCACTTGAATCACAACCCCTTCCTCCTACCTCACCTTCTCTCTACCCACTCTTCATATCTCAGAGCCTATCCATTCTCCAGGGCTCAGCTAAAAACATTATGCTTTCCATAAATTCTTCTCTGATTCCACCTACCCTCTGAAATTTCATTAGTATACTTATATTTCTCTTATGGCATTTATAACTCCTCCCTCTTTGTCTCCTGGTGAAAAAGGTCTTATCTTGAACTGCATGTGGTAGAAATTCAATATTTGTTGTATGGATACATGAATTAAGAGCATTAATAGAACTTTTAAGAGCCCCTAAGCTATTCACTTGCCTTACTCTATTAGTTTCTCACTAGCAACAGAGTGCTATTTTAATTCATAACAGGAGCTCTGAAAATAAAGATAGCAGCCACACAAAACAGCTTAATTTTTCAGTTGTTCTTATTGGAAATCTGTGGGGAATCTCTGACTGTCTTTTCTTGGACAAAATAGTAGTGTTGTGGAGAGTATCTGGGGGGGGTTAGAGTGGTTTGAAAGCATGATAATGCTAAGTGGGGGCAATGCTACTGTTAATTCTGTAGGTGGGAAAGTTATCTGTATATTGAAAAATTAGTTTGGAACTCTGATTTAAAATTTTTTATGTAATCTACAAAAGACATGCATCCCTTTGGATTGGAGGTAGACATTTATTTTGTGCATGGTGGAGAATGGTTTTGAGCCTTGCATTTTGGTGCTCAGAAAACGTTGATTTCCTAGTTGGACATTGGAGCATCAGGTGCTTCATCTCAAGACGTCAAGATGAGAAGATGATGTTTTTCCCTGACATCAAGAGCATAGGGATGAATAATATGTAGTTAGCTCTTAGAGTATATGAATGGTGTGCCTTTTTTGAGGGGGGAGATGTTTCTCCTTATTCTTTTTTTTTAAAAAAAATTGGGTTTTGTTTTTGTTTTTTATTAAAATTTATTTATTTATTTATTTATTTTTGGCTGTGTTGGGTCTTAGTTGCTGCACGCAGGCTTTCTCTAGTTGCGGTGAGCGGGGGCTACTCTTCGTTGTGGTGCGCGGGCTTCTCATTGCAGAGGCTTCCCTCATTGTGGAGCACGGGCTCTAGGCGAGCAGGCTTCAGTAGTCGTGGCACGCGGGCTCAGTAGTTGTGGCTCACGGGGTCTAGAGCACAGGCTCAGTAGTTGTGGCACATGAGCTTAGTTGCTCCGTGGCATGTTGGATCTTCCCGGGCCAGGGATTGAACCCGTGTCCCCTGCATTGGCAGGCGGATTCTCAACCACTGTGCCGCCGGGGAAGCCCTCCTTATTCTTTTGAAAGAAGAAATCAATGTGAGTTTTATAAAATACCTACGGTTAACTCCTGTTTTCCTGGTAATGGCTTTGAGGAAATGCTTCAGAATCTTGGACACTGGATTGATTGATTGATTGATTTTTGGCTGTGTTGGGTCTACGTTGCTGTGTGTGGGCTTTCTCTAGTTGTGGTTAGCAGGGGCTACTCTTCGTTATGGTGCACGGGCTTCTCATTGCGGTGGCTTCTCTTGTTGTGGAGCACAGGCTCTAGGTGCATGAATGGGGTGCTTTTTGTTACGCAGATGTAACATGTGCTTTTTCTCTTGTACAATGCAGGGATAGTTGTAATTATCATAATACCTAGCTAGTTAGCTATTCTGTGAGACTTTGATTATGCAGAGTTTAGAGAGAACTTTATTTATGAACTATTCTCAAGGGAAAAAACAAAACAAAACAAAAGCAAAGAGCTAAGCCAGCACATCATCTAATTCTCAATGTAAAATAATGCAGAAGTGCGGAAGATGAACATCTGATTTGTCACATCTGATACACTAATGTTTTATCCAAAAGGAAGAACACATTGTAACTTGCTCAGTCATCTGCATAAACACCACCTGGCCCTTTACAGGCATCTACTCAAGTAACAGGAGTCACCGAATGGCAGCTCTGCTCATAGCCCTTCCACTGGTAGAAATAGAATAATCTCTTTTCTTTCCTTAAAAACAAAGCATTTATGTATCAGAATAGCAGCATCTAACTCATTTTTTTTTTTAACAGCGTAAGATCTAGGTGATTATAGTGAAGCCACTGGAACCTTCCATATTAAGGAATATATGATCACAAATTGCCTAGTTTTTGAACAGCTTAAAAAATTCATTATCCTTTAAAAAGAGGGTAGATCGAAACAGACCTTGTACAATAAGATATTTATTGCAACGTGAAGCCACCCGCCGGGTATATCACTTAGTAAGTCTTGTGTTGGAACAGCTATAGTTTTTAGTGTAAAATATTTTGCCAGAGATAGGAGATTTTTTTCCCCCTCTGAACTGACACATTCTGGTTGTATGCCTCAGTGAGCATACCTTTGTGCTACATTACACACAGAGAGGTAGCATCACATTTTCCAGTTGTACTAATATAAAATCAGGAACCTAGATCACTAAAGTATATCAGTCTTGCATGTTTTCAAAGGAAAGTAAGTGGGATAGTGAATGATACTGATAGGTGGTCATAAAAAAAGGTTTGGAAAACCAAATTTCACTTGCCTTTACATTTTAGATTCAAGTTGATAACTAGAGGATGTCAACTACCTTGTTTTCCCTGTTGAGAAAATCCTGCCAGTCTCAGTGTATTTTTGCAGACAGAGGACAATTGAGTAAGTTAGTCTTCTGGGTGTACCAGCTTTTTGTTTTTATTATTTTAAGGAGGAGATAGTGTTTAAGAGTCATTGAACTCTGCCTTTGGCCCATTCTTTTATTGACTGCCTGTAGGACATCTGTAGACTCCCAAAATTCCTATCTTTAAATATATCTTCCAGTCATCTATCACCCTAAAATTTTTCCTGGGGCCACTTGGGAAGTAACAGTCTGTAGCTCTTTTGTAATGGGTTTCTGGATCACATGCCCTGAATTAGTGCTTCCATTAATAGCCTCCTTATGCTTTTTTTTTTGGTGGTGGTGGTGGTTGGACCCTCCCTGGTTTTGGATTTAATGCCTTATGATATTATGCAGTTTAATTGTCCAGGCAACCTATGTCAACCCAAGGTAAATGTTTAATTTTGTTTACATTGTTCAAGTGCATCTTTCATTTATCTTTCATTTGGCATAGAATCTTAACTGTATCCCCTGATTCATGCTGGAAAGTGTGGCTGGATTAGGGAGAAGAAGGATCTTATTCTTTTCCCAGTTCCCATTGCAGCCTGGACAGTAATTTCATTCATTCGTCTGTTCTACTAACAAGTTTAAATTTCCTACTGTGTGAGTGAGAGTGTTGAGGAGAGAATGACGAAAAGTAGACATGGTCCCCACCTTCATGCTTTTATGCTTTATAGTCTAATAAGTTTGAACAAATATTCATGATTCCAGAAATAACTGATAAGGTTTCTGCTTCAGGGTCAGGATGAGGGTATTATTTCAGCAGTTAACATGAAATTACCTTAAAAAATACCTAACATACACTAAGCATTATGTTACATGTCATCTCATTTAATCTGCATTTTAATTTGCAAACTTACAAAGTAGGTAATATTAGTCTAATTTTCCAGATAAGGAAATTTTAGGCAAGTCCCATAACTTTCCCAGTGTTAGACAGCTACCCAGGTCTATATGATTGTAAAGCCTAATTGCTAAGTTTTTGCATTGGTATCAGGAGCTGAACAACCTGCCTCTGCAAAGTGAATCTAAACTTAAGTTATGTAGATGAATAAATCAAAAGTATTATTTCCTTTTGATGCTGACCAAAAGCTGTAAACTCAGATGTCTACAAAGAAACCAGGCAGGTCTTGCAGTATGGTGAAGCAAGAGGGTCATAATGAGTGGTGGGTACTGTAGTAAATTCAGACTTACATCCTTTGCCTAAATCTTCCAGGTGATTGCTTCTGTATGTGTGTGAAGACCCAAGGATAGAGTCATTGCTAGACTATATAGCACCTTTGTGCAAATTAAAACGATACTCCTTCCTTTTGGTGGATATATACCTGGCGTGGCAAATGAGTTCCTGTTGGATGTCAGCCCCACTTACCGTTTAGGCTGATTCTCTGTGCAAGGCATAGCCGATAACAGTCTTTTTCAAGAGAAGCTGGGCATGTGGATTTTTAAAGTGACATTTCGTGATTTTTAAGTGTTGGCAATGAATTCAAATTAAAAAAAAACCCACTGTGTGGGTCAAATAAAAGTCATCTAGATGTTGGATTTGGTCTGCTGGCTACCATTTGAAGCTTCTGAATCATACGCTAAGGCTCAGAAGTGAAAAGTAACAGTTTTTATTTATTTGGTCATCATGATCCTTAAAAATCTACAGACAAAAGTATTTTCAACTTTGATCTGATCCCAGAAGTAAGAAGCATTTTAAGTATCTGAATCCTAAAGGCTAATGTGAAGAGAAATCATCTTTGTCTCTGAGAAATCTAGCTCTGCTAGCATGAAAAATTCTCAGGTGTTTTATTTGATAATTACTTATATCTAGCAAGAATACCTAGAAGTTAAACTCATCAAGGTTAATTGTGAAAAGTAAGTAGAATTTGTGTAAATCTAAATCTCAAATTACCTTGAACTTTTCTTTTAGATGTAGAGTATTAGTCGTGGCCTATGAGTGTGTTACAATAATATTTGATGATGCTAATAAGTTGAGATAAGAATAACACCAGAGAAAATTTGCATTATCTTACCCATAAAAGAATTTGCCTTCCGGTCATGGATTTAAGTTGTCCCTAAATAATTTTTCCATAGTCTAAGGTACTTATGGTTCATTTTAAGTTTTAGCTCAGTTTTGTCTTTATAATAACTCATTCTTTTAATGTTATTTAAGCAAATAAAGCCAAATCATGCCTTACTTGGGGCAATGGAATCATGAAAGGTATGTATCACAGTGAAAAGGGACAGGTACCAAAGGTATAGCCAACAACCTTTGTGCCTTCTGAGCTGGTACTTCAGGGAAATCTTGTCTTGAGGAATAATGGGAAGTTGCCCAGAGAGAGAGAGCAAATTGATACTTTATAGAGGTGGGAAGAAAATACCAGGTCTGTGTGAATGATTACTAATGACCTCTTTTGATGAAATGCAATTCTTTCCAGAGACTAGAGTTGTTTGGTCCTTGTGTAGTCATTACTTTTGTGAAGTTCCATAAACACAAAATCCTTTTTCATCTTCAGGGAAAGTAGAGCATAGGTCAGTGGGAACACTTTATTTTTTTCCTTCTCACCTGCAAATGAAATTTTTATAACTCTGTTCCTAAGCTTTTAATGAACCCAGATTGCAAAACTGCAAAAATTTAAGCTACACACATGAAATTGCCACAAGCATATCTAGTTGTATGGACTCTAATGCATTCTGGAGAAGAGTGTCCTTTTTGTTCAAAGGGAATCCTAGAATTAATTTTGATTGGATTCCCAAAACCTGGCACTAAAGTGAAAAGGTTTCACCAGAAAATAAGTAGGAGCTACAAAGTAAGTACATAGTTGTTGATCTTTTTGCCTTTAATATTCAGCTTCTTGATTATTATGGCATCAAAGGACATATATTTTTCTTGTTAAAAAAATTATCAGTGAAGTAGCCCTGTTAGGATATTCAGCTTCAGCTTTTCTCCTAACATGTTATTTTTGACTAGATTATTAGAACTAGAAGGAATCTTCGTGATCCACTTGATTTTCAACGTGTGATACTTGAAACCCCACCTTGCTTTGGACATGTTTCAGGGTTCCTATAAGAATTTAATTAAATTTTCATTAAAAAATATGTAGTTAATTCTCAATTATCTAGGCTATCATAGGCGGTAAGAGGAGGTTGTTAGGCAGGACTTCAGAACCCCAGCCACATTTCAGCCAAGGCAGCTTCAATTTCATTCATTCATTTATTAAGTAAATATTCATCCAGCACTTATGATATGGCCAGGCACTCTTTCAGGTGCTGGGAGTAAAATGGTTGAAAAAGTAGACAAAGTCTCTGGGCTTCTAGAGCTTCTATTATGAGGTAGAGTGGGGCAGGGAACAAAAACAGATTTCCAGTGAGCATGCTTGAAAAATAACTAGAAGAGCAGGAACACCTACCCACAATATATATCTAGTAGTTAAATTCTGTTCAGTGTTCTGGAGCACAGTGAACAAGGAGAAGAAAGCTAAGAGATGAGGCCAGAGAAGTATCAGGGCAAGAACACATAGGTCTTTGAAGGCATGATAAGGAGTTTGGATTTTATTATAAGTGAAATGGGTGTGATATGATCTGATTTGTGATTTAAAAGGATCATCCTGGCTTTCTGTGTGCCAATAGCATACAGTGTGGCCAGAGTGGAAGCAGCAAAGGCTGTTAGGAGCTTTTGGTAGTTTTCCACCTGTGAGCATGATGCAATAGGTTGTTGCAAGACAATGTTCCTGCTGAAAATAATTAGAAAAATCTGGATAAATTTCAAAACATAATTTAAAAAACACCAGAGAGCTATGGAAAGAATGAGGACAAGATGGACTCTAATTTCAAAGAGGGAAGCTGATGATCAGGAGCCATTTTCCCCCTGAGGGCATTTGATGATTCTGGGCATGGCCTAAGGATCAGAATTTGGCCCAGGCTGAAGGCTACTTCTGGGGAAATAAAGGTTTTAGTGGTTATGTGGAGCCAGAGTGACAAAATTCAAGACTGGAGGGATCACAGATACATGGCCAGTTTTCCCCATAAGACACCTGCTGAACTTTGAGGCTTCACAGGAGATTAAAAAGCTTAGTTTGAAAGTTCCTGAAAAGTAGAGTGAAATATCTTATAGTCTTTTAATGCTTAGGAAACAAAGACTCTTCCAGGGAGGAGGCTCCAAAACAAAATAGACAAGGGATGAAATCCCTAGAAGGAGTGGTGAATTGATTCACAGGTACTTTTCATCTGGGACATTTACTAACTCTGGGTGCATCTGGAGGTCAAAAATCTAGACCTGACCTTTGGCAGAAGACCATTCCTGTGAAACAGAGAAGCCAGCAGAAATTTTGACTTTTGGGGGGCTGGAATAATGAAATTGGAGACTTAAGGAGTCTCAGATACATAACTGATCTTCCCTTGAAGACATTTGCCACATTTGAAGCTGTGTGGAGTAGGAAGATAAAGAACTAAGCTGTAAACCTCTGAAGGGTAGAACTGAATCTCCCTCTGTCTTTCAGATTTGGGAAATCAAAGTCCTCCCAGTTTACAGTTAAAAGCCCTAGAAAGCCATCTGGGGTCAAGCATAACTAGATTGAATTTTACCAAAACTATCACAGTCCCAATCCAGCTATGTCCCTCATTGGCTTGAGAATATTAGTTCCCCTACTAGCTGTCCTTGCTGATCTCAGAGAGGAAAGCCTTTCTGGTGGAAGATAACATGATCTGAAGGCTCTGTGGTTTTTGTTTTTAATCAGAGAACAGATTAATAGAAAATATCCAAGCATAAGCACAGAGAGAAAAATAATGGAAAGACAGGTAAAAGCAATGCGGAACATTCTGAAAAGGACGTATAATTGAAGTCCCAGAAGGAGAGGAAGAGAGAATAGACTTTAAGTAATAGAGTTAATGGATAACAATTTTCTAAAACTATTAAAGACACAAATCCATAGATTTAGGTGGTATAAATACAATGAAAACAATACCTGGCATCGCATTTATAAAACTTCTAAAAATCTAATAAGTGGAGAAAGTTTTAAATTCAGCCAGAGAATGACATTACTTTTATAGGAACATCAATAAGACTTACATATGACTTCTCAACTGAGACTATGGAAGTCAGAAGGCAATGGGGTGGCATCTTGCTCATTGAGAGAAAATAACTGCTAGAATTCAATACCTGGTGAAAATATATTTGAAAAATTAAAGTGAAATAAAGAAGTTTTCTGACAAATAAAAATGGAGGGATTTTTTTTTTTTCCACTAGGCCTATACCAAAAGAAATAGTTAAGGGAGTTCTTCAGAGAGAAGTATATAAATTCAAGAGGGAATGAAGAACAAAAGAAAGGGCAAATATGTAGGTAAGTATAAATGAATACTGACTGTATGGAACAATAATAGTAATGACTTTTGGAGTCTTAAGTTGATGTATAGTTAAATGCATGATAAAAATAATGCAAAAAGCAGGAGAGGATAAATAGCATTAAAGTATTCTAAGGTTATAGCAGTGTTGGGAAGTAATAAAAGTAATAATTTATACTAGAATGTAATAACTCAAGTATGCATGATATAATCAATGTCAGGGGTCCCCAACCCCCAGGCTGCAGACCGGTACTGGTCCATGGCCTGTTAGGAACTGGGCCGCACAGCAGGAGGCGAGTGGTGGGCCAGCGAGCGAAGCTTCATCTGCTGCTCCCCGTTGCTCACATTACTGCCTGAACCATCTCCCCACCCCCAACCCCAGTCCGTGGAAAAATTGTCTTCCACCGAACCTGTCCCTGGTGCCAAAAAGTTTGGGGATCACTGATCTATGTAATCTATACAAGAGGAATGAAAAAAATAGTATAACAATTAACAGAGGAAAAGATGAAAAATATATTTGATTAATCCAACAAATGAAAGAAAGGAGAATAAAAAGAATATAAAACAGAGTAAAATAGAAAACAAATGGTAAAGTCATATCTTTAAACCTACTATAGCAGTAATTGCATTGTAAGTAAATGAACTAAATACTCCATTAAAAGAGTGAGATTGTAAGACTGGATAAAAATGCAAACTCAACTATATGCTGCTCACAAAGTATAAAGGATGCAAATATTCAAGGACATAGAAAGGTTAAAAGTAAATGGATAGGGAAAGATAAGATTAAGAACACTAAGTGAAGGAAAGCTGTTATAGCCTTACTGATATCAGACAAAGTAGACCTGTAAGTTGAGAGGCATTATTAGAGATAAGAGGGCTATTTCATAATTGTAAGGGAGCAATCCAACAGGAAGGAGGCTATCACAGTAATCCATGCCAGAGATGATGGTGAACTGGACTAGAAAGACAACTGTAGATGTAAGATGAAGTAGTAAAATTCTGGATATATACTATGGGTAGGTGCCAATAGGATTGATGTTGGATATGATAAGGGATATGAAAAAAAGTGAGGTATCAAGGATGATTTCAAGGTTTTTGTCTTGAATAGCTTGATGAAAGGCTATGCTATTTTCTGAAATGGGCACATTTATTGAGAGATGTGGGGTTAGGAAAGAGAAATAAAACTTTTGGCCAAATGGAACAGGATTTGGAAAAGCAGCAGTAATCCAGTTTTGATCATATAGAGTGGTGCTGTTGAGAAGACGTTTGGACACACAAATCTCTAATCTGGTGTAACAACTCCTTCATTTTACAGATGAAGATATTGAGGCTTCAAAACTTGCTTGTAATTACACAGCAAGTAAATGGCAGAACCAGAACTAAAATACAGATCTTTTGGACTAAATCTAGAGTCCCAAACCATACTGTATGCAATTTCTAAATTTGCTTTGTTGAACAGCAGAATATATTTCACATGGAATAACAATAATTGTTAAAATGTATTGAGTACATGTACTATATGCTAGGTATTGTGCTAAATTCTTGATACTTTTAAACTCTTTTTTCATAGCCTAGTGAGGTAGATACTATTATTATCCCTATTTTTATAGGTAAGAAAACTGAGCTTTTGAGGTTGAGTAAATTCCTCAAGGTCACACAAATTGGTGAAACCAGTTAAATAACCTGGGAGTTCAACTCTTGTACCCATGTTCTTAACCACTATGCTTTACCTTTTCCTGATATGGTAGAAAATAGATACTCAGATTGTGCTGTGTCCCATTTCATTTCCTTGATTCTTTCATGTGTTTGTGGTTGGTTTACACATAGACTATTTAATTTTTTTTGGCCTCCTGTTTTTCCTTTAGATTTTGAATTTTACTGAAAAGTCATTTCCATCCAGTTACATTTAGGGAACTTACTGATACTTACGTAAGACTCTTTTTCTAAGGCCCAAGATCATGCTTTATCAGGATGCAGTAATGGCTTCTGAAATTTCAGCAGCTGTAACTGCTGTCTTTTGGGAACAAAGGAGTAGTTAGAAATCATTTGTGGTAGTAAAAGCCTCCTCTCTTTTTCTGACATAAGAGCCTTTGTGTTTTTATTGACCTCTGAAAATTACAGAGCAAATAAAGTGAAACCAGCAGAAAATTAAAAAAAATTCAGAAAACCCAACGCCTCAACCAAATTACCTCCCCAACCAAAACTGAAAATTCCTCAGAAGAAGGGGGCTTTTTTTTAATCTTTAATCTAAGGGCAGTGTAAAAGCCTAGGTAGTCTCTGGGACTACTTTAATCAACTTAATGCAGCCTGTACACTTCAGGCTTTGGGCTAGTTCAAAGAGACACTCAGATGTGAGCCAGTGAGTGAATGCTTTCTTGGGGCATTGGACTAAAAACAACTCTATGTGATAAGAGGAGAGGTCCAAGAGGAGTCAGTGATGTGGTCCATTTTTGCTGGATTGATGCAGTCTGGAAATGGGTTGTTACTAAAGGTGCAGTGGCAAAAGCCAGCTGGTCCCTCCATCTAACATAATTTCCTTTACAAGGTGCTTGTGAGAAAAAAAATTGCACGGTGATGGACCTTTGTTAGTTCAAAGGTTTTTACCTCTTTATTCTAAAGCCCCATTGTGAATTCACAGGGCTTAAAATATGTATTGCTGTCCTTTTCATTTTATCATTCTAAAAGAAATCAAAAGACAAAAAACTTTTTTCTTTCCAATGAGCTTGTCTGTTTGAAATCATAGGGTGTTTGTACATACAGTCTCCTAAATCTTTGTGATTTCAGTGGGAGTTGGTGAGGCATTGTTCTTTCTTAGAGTTGCAAGGAACTTTTGCAAAAAGACATACTTGCTATCCCTTTCTTTTCAGTAATTACATTTTAGTTTATTGTAGAATGAAACAGAAAACTGCAAGTACATTTTTTTAAAAGATCTGAAGATCTTTTAAAAGATCACCCCCTTCCTTTTCAATTAAAGTCGAGTAGTTTGTCTTGCTATTATCTCAACCCTTGAGTATTTCTATCCACTTTTGCTTTAACAAAACTTCTGGCTAAATCAAACAGGTTTTAGCATAGACATTGTGTGCTATGTGGGGGTCATGCTAGTAAACTTGAAGATTTTAGCTGTACAACTAAAATAATACTTTCATGAACAATACTAATTGCTGTTTGCTATTATTAGCCTGAGGAAGTTTTCCTGAAGGCACGTATTTCATATTGTGAATTGCTTGCTTCCTAGAGTCTCTGTGTACCATATTTTCTGCCACACAATCCATACTTTAAAGTCTTTTACCCATTAAATACAGTTTAAAGTATAATTTCAGTGCCTGACAGTTTATAAAAAAGGAGAAATGCTCATTAAAAAAAAAAACACTGGGAAAACAGAATAATCTCTTACCAATACAAAAACATTGGTGACACTACCCAGTTTCCCAAAGAAATATTTTGTTCATCATCTCCTGAAATGTGAATCAAAACACTTATGACAGGTGAATGAAGAGAGAAAAATTAAGGTATGGGCACAAACAAAAGCAGCATTAATAATTCAGGTAAATAAAATTTGTATACAAAAGAAAACTGTCAAGGTGTTTTTGCAAGTACAGGACATTTAGGCATCAGGAAAATGAGTTGAAGTTTGAATGTTTTACATTCCACTTAAGGGCTTTATGTAGTTTGAATTTTCTTTTCTTGATTCCATTGTTCAGCAAACATGTTTACTATGACCTATAATCTTTCCTAGGTTAAATGAATTGGAGTTTTTCTTTTATGACATTGCAGCAGTTTTAAGGATTAACTACAGGTAGACTGTAAACTGTTCTTTAATATTTTACAATTTATTTATATTCACCTTAGTTGGTTGAAAACCATTACTTCCTTACTTGAGCCATTTAAACTAATTTTTTCATATCTCATTGTTAGTGCATCTCAGTGGGCTTCTCTATGTATGTGGTTGCTTTAATTTTTAAGACACAGCATGAAAACATTATTCACCAAAGGTATTTTTAAGATGGAACTTAGGAGAGCAAGTTACATCGACAAGAATCAAAAAATGCATTGAGAAGAATCACTGTTTTCAAGGAAGACCTTATTTTAGGCTGGAGGAGTTGTCATTACCTTCATGAGAATGATACCTGGTTTTTCTGGTTTGCTTCATTTATTCAACAAATATTTACTGAAACCTCATTATGTACCTGGAACTGTGATAGAATTCAAAGATAAGACAATAAAAGAGATAATATAAAGAGGTTCATAATCAGAGTAGTGGTACCAAGTGAAACAACAGTAAGGAATAATGAGAGCTAAGTAGAGGAGGGGACAAAAGCACTTCAGGAAGAGGGAACAGCATGGGCTCCACGTTTTGAAATTCGGAGCCTGCAGGTGTTTGGAGTGGCAGGTTTGTGTTGTTGAGGGGTAAGGGAAAGAAAGAGCGGAGAGGTGGTAGATGAGGCAGGCAGGGGCCAGATCACAGTTATATGATAAGAAGATGAAGAACTATTGAAGGATTTTAAGCAGGGAAATGGCTGATCACATTGGGGCTATTGAGAGATCAGCTTGGCAGTTGGGTGGAATATGGATTCAAGAGATACTGGCTGCAGAGTTAGTAAGAAGGATGTTAGAGCAATCTGGAGGAGGTATGATCACTGTGTTAATTAAAGTAGAGGGGATGGCCGGTTCGGTATAGATTGTGAGCAATTTAGAAGGAAGAATTGATATCATTTGGTGACTGGAGGTAGGAGGTAAGGGAAAAGTTGGAGTCTTGTGTTAACTTCCAGGTTTCTGACTCAACATGAGGTATGGTCAAATCAGGCAGTTTAGGAACAGAAACATGTTTGATAGTGGTGGTAGTTGTGGGTGAGATGGCCAGACCAGGAGCTTAGATTTAGACTTGTTGAATTTTGACTTAGAGAATTCTAGGTCAAGGATATAGATTTGGGAATATTTTATTTCTAATAATAGCTAATGCTTCAGATAAAGATATACAACTTCTAAAAATATGTTTCAGTATTTTGTTTGTTTTTTAAATGGGAAAATACATACATATGGTAAACAGATCAATCACATGTATACAATAGAAAACATCTTCCTCCCATCCTAGACCCACAATTCCTCTCTCCAGACGTTGCTATTGTTAACAATTTTCAGAATTGCACTCAACATTTTCTTTCTGAGTACAAGCATAGATATATGAGTGTGTCTGTACAAATAGGTGTGTGTATAAATATAAATATACATATTTTAAATAGAAATGGTAGTATATTATATTTACTCTTCTGCACATTATTTGTTTTTACTCTTCAATATTACCTTGGAGATCATTCCATATCAACACATATAGATCTACTTCATTCTTTTTAATGGTTGTATAGTATTCCATTTTATGAATTTTATGACCTAATTTCTTAAATCATTTTTTAAAATTTATTTATTTATTTTTGGCTGTGTTGGGTCTTCATTGCTGCGTGTGGGCTTTCTCTAGTTGCGGCGAGTAGGGGCTACTCTTTGTTGTGGTGTGCAGGCTTATTGCGGTGGCTTCTCTTGTTGCAGAGCACAGGCTCTAGGGTGCAAAGGCTTCAGTAGTTGTGGCATGTGGGCTCAGTAGTTGTGGCTCATGGGCTCTAGAGCACAGGCTCAGTAGTTGTGGCACATGGGTTTAGTTGCTTCACAGCATGTGGGATCTTCCTGGACCAGGACTCGAACCCATGTCTTCTGCATTGGCAGGTGGATTCTTAACCACTGCACCACCAGGGAAGTCCTTAAATCATTTTTTAAATTGATGATTATTTAACTTTTTTCTCCCAGTTTTTATGATACACAATGCTTCAGTGAACATCTTTGCACATATAGCCTCGTATTTTTGCAAGTAAATTGCTAATGAAATTGCTGAGGGTTAAATTCCTGAGGGTTAAATTTCTGTGAAACATATATAGTCAAATTGCTTTCCAAAGAGGATACACCAATTTACATTCTGAGGGAATGGTATATGAGTGAGTCTGTTACCCTATATTTTAGCCAATATTAGGTACTATGACATATTCTGAGCTTTGCCAATCCTGTAGTGAGTAATTGCATTTAATTTAAAGTCACTTGGCAGTTCTAAGCCCATGAGCACAGCTTGTTACTATTACTTCCCTGGAGAGAGATTGGTTTACTGGAGAACCTCTAGTGTCAGTGTCTTTAGGACTTTCCTCTTGGACTAGTCAGACTCTAGTGGGGTTACAAAGACACCTACAATGTTCTGCCTGGAGGGCGAATGCCTGACTTCCGGTGTTCTGAGAGCCAAGGAGATAAGTCTATTTTAAGTACAGCACTCCTGTACTGTGCTTAACTGGACCTGGTGTCTCCAGATCAAGGACCCTGTTACCAACCCTGTTCCCTTCCCCCCACCCAAGAATGAATTTCATCATTTTTCCTAGATGAGAGAGGGGCAGGAGTCGAGGAGGAGATGCAGGGATCTGAATGCTTCTTAAAAAAAAGTTTCAGACAATCCTTCTTATTTTTAGTCACTTTCCCCACTTTACCCTCACTTACAGAAGGACCTGGAATTCTAATTCTCAATCATTGCAGGGATTCTGCTTTATAAATTTTGTTGGTTCACTGCTTTCCTTACTACTAGTTTAAGAGTCAGTGTTGTGGAGTCTGCTAACTCATTTACCATTCTCGGTTTATTTACCAGTTTCTAAAAATATTGCCACCTTTCCTGATTACCTTATCTCACTTAATATAAGTGATTTTTTGCTTTGTAAATAAGATCGTCTATACCAATTTTTTCAGGTTCCACATATATGCGTTAATATATGATATTTTTCTCTTTCTGACTTCACTCTGTATGACAGTCTCTGGGTCCATCCATATCTATAGATAACTATTGAGAACCTACTGTATAGCACAGGGAACTCTACTCAGTGCTCTGTGGTGACCTAAATGAGAAGTAAATCCAAAAAAGAGGGGATATGTGTATACGTATAGCTGATTCACTTTGCTGTACAGTATAAACTAACACAATATTGTAAAGCAACTTTACTCTAATAAAAAAAAATAAGTGATTTTTCTGGAGGGAGCAAAAGTGGTAGGTGTACATGCAGTCTGACATTTTATTTGTTAGTCTACTTAATCCCTCTAACTTTCAAATTCCTCATCTGTGGAAAGGGATAATAGTAGTATTTACCTCAATTGTGAGGACTGAATTGAGATAGTATAGGGAAAGTACAAACTGGTTCTCAGTAAATATAGACTTGTAGTATAGAGTTATCACCTATATGACTGTCTCCCCTCCCACACCTGTGAATAAATTATATCTTTTTTTCTTGCCTGAGTGTCATAGACAGCCATTATCAATGGGTTGGAGCAATTGCTATTTTTACTATGGGTGGTGGGCCAGAGATTAATCTCAGAGACAGAATGCACACTATTTAAAACACTGCCCTGCTTCTCTTGATTTGGATCAGATTTGTGTGTCTTGATCCTTTATCTCTTTACTGGAGAGATGATAAAGTGATGAACTGACTCTTTTATTGGGAATTCCAAAATGTTAGTATGTCACTATGTATAGGTCTTCCCTCTTGGGCTAGTTGGAAATTTCTAATGTTCTACTTGGGAATGGAAGCCTGTTGCTAGACCTTGGAGAGCTGAACAGATTAAAGGAACAGTGGGCCTTGTTTTTCACGGTGCAGATAGGAGCAGAGGCCCAGATCTTTGTCATGTCACTCCTTTCTTCAGCTATGTCAGTGTTCCTGAGTCTGGGAGCTCTCGGGTTCAACCTTGCTGAGGAGAAAAACCTCTTATCTTCTGCTGGGGTGGGAGGGAGCAGTTTCATGACGCTGTGGGATATAGGAGTAGTTCTGGGAACTGAACCCCTTTTAAATCAATGCATCTCAAACTTTAATGTGTTTACTAATCACCTGGGAATCTCGTTCAAGTATAGGCCCTGATTCAGTAGGTTTGGATTGGGGCCTGGAATTCTGCATTTCTAACAAGCTTTCGAGAGGTCTTTGTGACTGGTCCATAGACTTTGAAGAACAAAGCTTTATATAGACTATCCTTCCAATTTTCCTGGTGCCTTGAACTTTGCTTTCCTGGGGTTCTGGTGGCAAGTTGGTTTTTGTTAGTTTTTCCCTCTACAGGCTCAGGCTTCAGGTTTTTCTGCTTTGTGAGAATGACCACTTGTTCATACTCAAGTGAGATAGAAAGAGCTCTCTCTTCTGTTTTTGTCTCCTTTTCCATTTTCTTTGTCTTTGTGGGTTTCATAGCTTTTGATTCCTCTTTTGTAATTTTAGTAGGGTGTTTGAGGGAGCAGAGATAAACACAGGAGTTCAAGTTGCCATATTCTCTGAAATCAATTTAGACAATTACAGGTGTCTAAAAAGCATTTTCTGGTTGTAAAATTCTATAGACTTCAGTTAAGTGATTATTTGTTGAGCTACCAGGAGGGAATGGTCAAAGGTCCCTTTCCACTCTTGTTCCATCAAGTATATAACTAGTATCCTTCAGGTGTAGAACTGGGTTGCTACAACACCTTGAAGAATAGGAAGAGGGAGAAAATGCACAAGAAGTATGAATATAGTGAATTTGGGTAATTATGGATTCATCAATAGCTGGTTTACTGTTGCAGAATTATGGGAGTTTTTCCACCTTAAATGTTGGAATAATACAGCTTTAATTCTGATTGAATTTAAGACTGGAGGTTTGGCTATGAGTAGATAGCATCAGAGAAAGAACCACAGGATATAAGCTGTAAAAGATTCTATCTGTTATCAACTATCTATCCATCCAGGTATACATGTAAATGGATATATATCCCCTCGATATATAAATCCATATCTTCCAGAATTTATTTACACATATGAAAGCAAATATAAATTATATTCTTATTTTTCTCTTTTTTTTTTTTTTTACACAAAAGATAGCTGTTATATATACTGTTCTATACGTTGTTGTTTTTTTCCATAGCAGTGTTTGGTATACATCCTCATTCTTTTTCGTAGTTGCATACTATTCCAGAATATGAATATATCAAAGTTAATTTATCCCATCCTCTATTGGATATCTGATATCTGAGTTGTTTCCAATCTTTTGCTCTTACAAGTGTTGCTGAAATCTATGTATTTCAAATATATGTTGATAGATTTTTAGTATAAAATTTTTAAAGTAAAATTTCTAAATCAAAGGGGACATGGCATTTGTAGATATTTCCAATTACCAATTATTCTCCATAAGTATTAGACAGATTTATGCTTTGTCAGCAATGCTTGAGAATGCATGTTACTTCATGGATAATATACTAACAGTTTCATATTTTTGATGTTATGATAGGTTTTTAAAAAAGGTATTTTTCTTAGTAAGTATGAGATTGAACACCTTTTCATGTTTAAGGGCTACTTGTATATTTTGTCTGGAACTTGTATATTTCAACTGGTCATTTTCTTTGCCAGTTTTTCTACTAGATTTTTAAAAATAGACTTCTTGGAACTCTTTATATGTTAGGGAGATATGGCACACACCCTAAGGTGATCTTATCGAGTAATGCCCTTGTATAATTCCCTCTTCTTGAATGAGGGCAGAACCTGTGACTTGCTTTAAACCAAGAGAATATGTCTGAAGTGAAGTGATTTTGCAGATCTAGTTAAAGTTACTAACCACTTGACTCTAAGTTAATCAAAAGGGAGATTATCCCTTTGGGTGGGCCTGACCTAATCAGGTGATTCCTTTAAAAGGCAGTCTAGAGGTCAGAGACTAGAAGCAGCAGAGACTTGCTCTCTCTGATGCTGGTGTTGAAAAAGTAAGATGCCATGAATTCTGCCAACCACATGAGGGAGTTTGCAAGCAGATCCTTCCCTAGTCAAACCTCAGATGAGAACAGAGCTTTCAGGTTTTGAGTCATAATTAGAAAGACCGTTCCTATTCTAAGATTATAAAAAATTTCCCCATGTCTTCTTCTAGAACTTTTGAGATTTTATTTTTGTACATTTAGAAAATCTTTGATCCATTTGGAATTTAATTTGGCTTAAGGTGTGAGGTATGGATAAAAGTTTGCTTTTTCTCAGATGGCTACCTGTATATTTCAATACTCCTTATTTAGTGGTCCAACCTTACACCTCTCTAGTCTGACAAGCTACTTTTTTCACAAATTCTCTTATATATTTGGATTATTGGTAGCATTATTTCTTGAATAAAATTTGGTACATTATATCTTTTAACTTTTTTTAGGGGGCATTATTTCTTAGGATTCAGGAATTTTTTTTTTTTTTTTTTTTTTGTGGTATGCGGGCCTCCCTCTGCTGCGGCCTCTCCCGTTGCGGAGCACAGGCTCCGGACGCGCAGGCTCAGCGGCCATGGCTCACGGGCCCAGCCGCTCCGCGGCATGCGGGATCCTCCCAGACCGGGGCGCGAACCCGGTTCCCCTGCATCGGCAGGCGGACACGCAACCACTGCGCCACCAGGGAAGCCCAAGGATTCAGGAATTTTAATTGCTCATTTTTGTATCTCTATGACTTAGTCTACTGTTTGGAATATAGTAGATACTCAGTAAAGGCTTGTTGAATGAATGATTAATGCTGTTCATACAATGCAGAATGTGTGCTTCCTATGAGCAGTTGAACATATGCACACGCATATAAACACATACACACATACAGTGAGAAAAAGCGGCTAGGCTTTGTATGCTCAATTCCTCTCCCAAAATCACTATATAGGTAACTCATGGTACCTCTGTGGGTTGGAGAAAGGGGTGGGGAAAGAGAAAAATTCCTCCCCATGGAAACTAAAGAGTTGATCAGTAGGTGACTCCCATCCCCCCTAATAATACAAATAATTATTAACTGACTTCAGTCATGTCTGTTTTGCTTTCTCTCAACTGCAGGGTGCGTATAAACACATAGCTATATACTTCATTTCTCTTTGGTTCTACTTGTCAAGATACAATCGTAAGTCTACAGATATGCATTGACTATGAATCTATAGATTCATTTGTAGGGATGGGGCTTGAGCCCAGAATCATAATTCCTTGAATTAAAATTCAGCTGCTGACTAAGGAAGGTTAACACTGAGCAAAAACATCCCTCAGATTACATTCTGCACTGTATGATTTTCCATGTGAATTTTCTGAAATAGAAATTGGATGAACAAATGACAGCATTTACACGATGTGGTCTTTGGAGAATACTTTCCTTCAATGCTTGATCTTCCTAATAGCCAGATAGGCCTGCATTTCAGCACTGCATGGGACAGAGTGAAGGAAGTTACTTCCATCCACTGCTGACACACACCTAAGCCATGTCCTTTGACTTGGACTGGCCTTTGTTGGTAATACTGATATTCTGATCCCTATCTCTTGTTTGCTCTCAGTTGGTTCAGAACTAGGGCTGAGAAAAGGATTCTATTTAATGGGCTTCCTCAGGCCTTATCAGTGTTTAATCTGAATTACTTTAATTGTATTCTTCTGATCTTCTCTCTAAACTCGTATGTTGGAATTATTAATTCAACCGATTTTGTTTTAACATATTATGTTTTAGCTTAATGCTAAGTATTTAAAATAGAGATAACTGGCTACTTTTACTGATGGTAGTGTGTTTAATGTAGCTTAATATCTTATATCTATATACTCATTGCAGGCAGCACATATTATGTATACAGGTTCATTCAGTATTTTCAGAAAATGAGCAGAGCCTGTGAAATTCATTAAATATTACTACAATAAGAAAAAAAGGACAAACCACAAGAGAAAAACAATCTGTACATGAGAGTTCACTGCAAACTAGACTGTTTCAGTGTTTATAAATATTCGTCTGTAGAGAGAAGTACGTGTATTATTAATAATTATGCATTAGTGCCTCATTAGCAGGGGGTTACATCCATGCTGTTTCTTTTTCCTCTAGTGTATTTCTGATAAGTTAGCATTTTTAAAGTCTTATTTAAAATGTAATAAAAACAGAGGAGAGAGTGTGTGTGTATATTCAAGAGTAGATCATCTGTAATTCCTTCAGCTGTGTGAAGAAACATGGTCCATGGCTTCTGAGCCTACAGAGAAGATGTAAAATATTGCCTTCCTCATCCAGAATCAGAACTTAATCACTTGAAAAATGACAGGCAGGTCAAATCAGAACAGACTTTTATTGTATTGACATTGTATTCTTGATTCCATTATATACATTTAAATTCTAGATCCCTAAATACATTTTTAAAAAGGGACTGTTTCCAGACTAGCACTCCCAGAAATACCTTTACTATGTACTTTGGGGGTACATTCGAATTGCAAAATCAACAGACATTTTTCATTCTTTTCTTATCTGATCTTTCTGTCAAATTTTATGTAGTTGGCCAAGTTGTCCTTTTTGAGGTCCTGTATGCCTCTGGCTTCTATGTAATGAATATTATTGTTTTCCTTCAATCTCTCTGACTGCTGTCTCTCCATTTCTTTTATGAGATCCTTTTTATTTTCTTTGCCTATCCCTAACATATTCCCCTGGATTCCATTTTTTTCTTTTCACTGCTCTTCTCACATTCATATTCTCCCTGGATGATCTTCTTCAATCTCATGATTTCAGTTAGCATTATCTTATGCTGATGATTCGTACACCTACATTTCTGCTCTACATGGAATCTGTGAATGCCATTTCCAACTCTATCTACAAATCTCATGGGTACTCAGAACTTAACTAAAGACCAACTGGAATTGCGCATTTCTTCACTCTGTCTTAGATGATGGCATCACCATTTAGTCACCGAAGCAAGAAACTTGGAAGTTTTCCTTGACAGCTTTCATTACATCCTCTCCCATGTCCATTCAGACATCAAGCTCTGGCATTTACCTCTCAGTATGCTCACAGATCTATCCCATTCTTTGGGTCTATCTTACCACTTCCCTAGTTGAAGCTCTAATAATAAAGTACTTGAACCATTGCAACTGACTTTTCACTGAGACTTATAAAGAATGGGAGGATTACAAAAGTTTAGAAAAGGAGTTCATGGAATGGGTAGCCAGAAAGAATGACAAAAATCCATTATCATAAGTATCCTTCCAGACTTTCACCCATACATTTGCAGCGAAAACATTTATGTATGTGTTTGTGTTTGTGTGTGTGTGTGTGTGTGTGTGTGTTATCAGGTTACTCAAACCTAGCTCACACTACCTCAGACAAAAAGGGAGGGAATTCATTGGCTTTTATAATCAAACCGCAGAGAGGACAGGGATGTAGCTGTGTCTTAAGGATTACTGGAACCATAGTCGTCAGTGTCACTAAGACTCTTTCCATTTTTTTTTTTGTTTTTTTTTTTTTTTTTTTTTT
>NC_041217.1:104270353-104277709 GCF_002837175.3 Physeter macrocephalus
CAGCCCCTCCGCGGCATGTGGGATCTTCCCGGACCGGGGCACGAACCCGTGTCCCCTGCTTCGGCAGGCGGACTCTCAACCACTGCGCCACCTGGGAAGCCCTCTTTCCATTTTTAAACCTCTGTTTCTCTTGGTATACCAGTATCATTCTCTTATATCCAATTCTTCTACAAGACTGAAAAGTACCATCTCTGTCAACATTCAGGCCTCATATTTTCCTTAGCATCAATGAGTTAATGGAAATGTCTTGCCTCTGATGCCTAAAGAATTCTGGGAATAGGCTATGATTGGATTGGATTGGGTCAATCTCTGTGGCTGAGAAGGTGGTATTATCAGGGACCATGGAAGCTCTTACTAAGATCACACGTTTGAAATTTGGGAAAAACATTTTTCATAAGAAGTAGGGAAGGAGTATTTAGCAGGCAGTTTTATGTACTTTATATATATACAGTTAACCCTCATGGCAAGCTAAAAATTTCTTTACGTTAAAAAGAATCTGTTTTTAAAATGGAAATAAAAAGCACACCTAACAAAAATGCTAGGTGCTAAATTTTAAAACCTTAGAGATCAGAGTGTTCACTTGGGCTGCCAGGTTAACTTGTACAGTTTCTTGGAATAAACTTCTTTCATCTGTTAGTTGTAGCGTATCCTGAGTTTGCAAGGGAGCTTTAAAAAAAAAATGTTACTATTTGCAACCACTTATCTGTGTGAATCAATTCTCTGCAACCAAAACAAAATAAAAAAACAGGGATACTGCTCTGACTGCAGCTGTCATCTACCACTCCTGATTTCTATTTTGTGTCAACAAAACTGCTGTTTGTAATCATTGACTGAGTTCATATTAAGTAAATGTTCTACATTTTAATTTATAAAATAATGTATGCTGAAAATATTGCTTTCAAATTTTTTTTTAAAATAAGATTTTGTTTGAAAGGATTCTACTGCTAAAAATTTGAAAACCAGTATATTAGAGCAGGGGTCAGCAAAGTTTCAGTAAAAGGCCATTTAGTAAATATTTTAGGTTTTGTGGGCCATATGATCTCAGTGGCAACCACTCACCTCTTCCATTGTAGTGTGAAAGTAGCAATAGACAATACATAAATGAACTATGGTGACTGTGTTCCAATAAAACTTTATTTACAAAAACAGGTGGCAGACTGGATTAGGCTTTTGGGCTGTGCTGTAGTTTGCCAACCCCTGTATTAGAGCTATTGCTGTAAATGGATAGATTCAACTATACACACTAGTTACATAGTTACCTTTAGTGAAGATGACTGATGAGTTGCCCTTTCATTCTGTATTAACAGTTACTTTCAAGAGGGGTCTTTTAAAACAGTTCTGATTTTAGTAATGGTAACTTGCCAGTAGCTTAGTTGAAATTAAGTGTTTTGTCACATTGTTTTGAAATCCACCAACTTTAAATTAGCCGAAATATACAACTTTTTATATGTTCCTTAACATAAAATAATCCGGAAGAGTTTGCATGCCCTATATTAGATGATAACTTTTTTTTATGGTGGAGATTTACTCATTAACTAATCCTTACTTCTGATCTCATTTGCTAGACTAAGTGAAGAGTTTGAACTTGGTGTACTAATTTAATCTTCCAAATTGACGTTTCTTTTTCTTTTGCTCACAGTAGCTTGGATCATCTGAAAAAGGGCCTGAATAAATGTATCATTTGTCACTAGCTAAAAACTGTCATCATTATCTTGATTAATCAAATACTGCTCTTAAAGATGGATTGAAACATAAAATAGCCAGCCTGGTTCCACATAATGAAGAGATTAATTTGACACACAAGACAACCAATTTAGTATTGCTCAATGATCATGCTTTATTTAGAAAGCCTTCAATTAGTATAATTTTCCTTGATGTACTATTTTTTATCTTTATAACAAAAAGCCATGATTTCCTCAAGTTAATCTGCTTTCCTTAAAACATAAAAGGATATTTATCTCAGCACTCTTAAATTCTAAAATGTGAAACTCTGTCTTACGAGGAAAGAGGAAATTAATGATGGATTAAAAAGCTTACAGTGGAGTTCTTTATTTTAAGAAATTGCTTATTTTCTTTTTGTAGCATGATTAGGAGTATGGTAGTAGAAGTCACAGCAAGAGAGACCCCCAAGGCCTCTGTTTTTCCTTCTTTTGGATGAGATTAAAATGGCCTAAATACACATACAGAGATGTAAATTATGCACTAACTTGCAAAGAAGTTAATTAGTTTTTACTGCTTTTTTGTGTATGCGATGATTGGGAGAGGTTTTTGGCAAAGTAAAAAGAATATTAAGTCACAGTATTAGTTTTCTATATATGATTGATACTTAAAGCAACTGAGAGGTGTATTCATGAGGTTTTTATGGCATATGGACTTTTAATCACCCCATATTGTATAGTATTTCTTATTATGATGGGAAGAAACATCAGCAAACATTTCATTAACTAACTTAGGGCTAATGATGCTTTCTGGACATTGTGTTTACTGTGAATGAGAGGTTGAATTTGATGTTTAAAGAGTTCTGAACTGGATTAGATTTCAAGTGCTAGACTTGAGGAATTTTTAAAAATAGGGCAATGTTGTTTCATTAATAGTTCATGGAAATTTACCATTTGAAAGACTGAGCTGATGTGTTTTAGAACCTATTATGAGTTATTAGATAACAACCCGTTTATGGATTTGACAGATTGCTGAAATAGTTTTTGTTTTGTTTCTTGTTTTTTTGTGAGGAGGGGCCTTGGCAGAATGGTGTGTGTGTGTATGTGAAGTGTGCATATTTCTTTGCATATGTGTGAATGGTTGGTGTTTCTGCCTGAGTGTTCCAGCCTCCTGATGCTGGTAGAAGCTTTATTGGATTCCAGGGAACTTTAAACGTGGATAGGGAGACCCCATGTAGGTGATAGCCCAACTAGATTTTCCTGGTTCTACAATTCATCTTGCAGGCTTTCCTCCCATCAGTGAAGTAGGATAACAATCAAATGAAAAGTAGTTATTAAATATTCCTTAGGTACCTAGTATTGTGGGCCACACTAATGTTTGCTTAATGGTCTGAGTGTATCTTCTCTCTCCACAAGACAGGAGGCCTTGAGGCTGTTTGGGATTGGATCCATAATAGAAGTGGTCAGAATTTTGCTTGTTGCTGATTTGAAGGAGAGTACGTAAAGAACAAACATTTCAGAACTGTTTAATGGATTTTAGGAACTTGTTTCCCAAGAGGATAACCCAGGCCTAGGAGCCAGGGCTATTGTGTTCTGGTCCTAGTGCCACCAGTAAGGAGTTGTGTCACCTTGGGCAAGTTTCCTCACTCTTTTAGAGGGTGGAAAAGTGTAGATTTATTGCTCAGATAGAGAGTGGGCAACATGAGAGGACAACATGAAAAGAATACATTAATATTTTAATAGTGTTCAGAAGCATAAGCATAAATGGTTGTAGAAAATATGCACTTGAGGGAAAAATAAGTTTATCATTGAGAACAAATTGCCATGAAGCTGAGAGAATGTGTTAGGATTGATGGCTTGACCTTCACCCCACCTATATATTTTCCATTTCTTAAAAGCATAAACATCTCTTCCTCCCTTTTCCTGCTGCCCTTTCTCCTGATTACAAAAGAGAGATATTCCTTTTGTAAATTTAGAAAATACAGAAATTACAAGGAAGAAGTGAAAACAGTTTTACTACCCAGAAAGAAAGCCCTTAAGATTTTAATATAACTTTATGGTTTCTTTCCTTTGTATGTGTATGTGTATGGATGTATAAGCATAATTGGAATCATGCTGAATATAGTGTTTCCAGCATATTATTTTAATAATATACTGTGAACATTTTCTCACACTGGGTATTCTTCTAAAATATAATTTAAAATAAATGCATAGTATTCCAGAACATAAACCTTGCTCAAAATATTTTCTTTGCCATTACAAAATGTTCTTTGCCAAAAAAAATTGTAAAATATAGAAAGATAGAAAGATGAAAAATAAAATCAATGGTAATTCTCTTATCCAAAGAAATCAGTCTTTTCTTACAGTCTGTTTTTTATGCATATTCACTAAATTTATTTGTTTTCTGTGTTTTTGTTTAATAGTATGACATATTACATATTTTCCTGTGTTATTAAAATTTATCTTACACGTCATTAATATTAAAATGTATAGTTTTGTATTGTATAATTAATATTTGTAATTAATATTTCTGTGAGATTATATATATAATATATGCAATTACATTTTATAGTTCATTCACTTAACATATTTATTGAGAGCCTGTTATGTGATAGATGTTTGGCATACACATGTGATCAGAGAAGATGGTACAAATTTTGAATGATAGTATATATTCTTTCGTAATCTTTTTGTTTCCATTACCAATATATCTTTCTATGTGAGCTAATACTTTGATCCTGTCATTGTGAGTAGCTGCATTGTAGTCTAATTGTATCATCATTTGTTTCACTAATTTACCATTGGTACCTATTTGGATTGTTGCCAATTTTTCCCTAAGAGTATTGTGATGAATATTTTTATGGTCAGTTCTTTTTACACATTCATAATTATTTCCCTATAACAATTTCCTAGAGTTTAATATCTTGATTAAAGGACATACATATTTGTAAGAGCATATATATTTTTAAGACTTCTGGTATCTACAAACAAAATGCTACCCAAAGAGGTTGTACCAATTTTCACTCCTAACAGCAATGTAAGAGGTCCATTTCCCGGCCAAAAAAAGGCATATCATTGGTGTTTTAATTTTCATGCCTTGGTTTTATGCCAGAAAGGTCCCCCTCCTTCCATCTCTTCTAGATTATGTATAGTTAAAATTTACATGATTTCGTTTAACATTTTTAATTCTTCTTTTTTTTAAACAAACAAGCCAATTTACTTATTTATTTATGTATTTATTTGATCTTTGGCCACACTATGCGACATGCGGTATCTTAATTCCCTGACCAGGGATAGAACCTGTGTCCTCTGCAGTGGGAGCATGGAGTCTTAACCAGTGGACCGCCAGGGAAGTTCCTAAATTTTTTTTTTTTAAGAGTAGATATATTTATTAACAATTGCCAAAAAAGTGGAAAAAACAAAAGAAAAGACATATTCACTGGCTGGTGAATGGATAAACAAACTATACTACATTTACTCAATGGAATATTGCTTAGCAATAGAAAGTAATGAAATAAAGGTATTTTTGGCAACACATGAATCTCAAAAGCACTAGACTAAGTAAAAGAAGCCAGATTCATATACAGACTACATATTGTATGATTATATTTATATTAGATTCTCACAAAGGCAAAACTACAGGAATGGAGAACAGCATTACCAGGGAATGGGGCTAAGGATAGGGAATTGACTATGAAAGGGAACATGGGAACTCCGGTGTGATGGGAAAATTCTATATCTTGATAACTTGATAGTAAAGGAGGTTACAAAATTGTGTGCCTTGTAAAACTTCACAGAAATGCACAGCTAAAGTGGATTTTATTGTATGCAAATTGTACTTAAATAAAATTGGCTAAAAAGTAATCTGTGAGTGGAATGAGATTGAGTGGGGAAATTTATGAAACAAGATTGGGCATTAGTTGATCATTGTGGAAGGTAAATGAAAGAATGCACCATTATTCTGCTCTGTCTACATTTATATGTTTATATATAGTTTTTTAATAAAATCTGCAAATACATAGTCTTAAGGAACTATCTTTTAAATTAATGATAAAAATGACAGGGAAGTACAGTATAAGTCAATTTACTGAAAATAGTTAATGACAAATAAAGAATTACCATTAAGGATTACAGGGAGATATAAGTTGTTGTTAAGTTTTGGGTTGAATGGTAAGTTCAAGTGTATGTATTTAGGTTTGTTTTTTTTTTTTTTGACCCCACCTCGCGTGGCTTGTGGAATCTTAGTTCCCGGACCAGCGACTGGACCCATGTCCTCAGCAGTGAAAGTGTGGGGTCCTAACCACTGGACCGCCAGGGAATTCCCTGTATTTAGTTTTTATTTTTAAAAAATAACATTAAAAAGTACCACACATGTAGCAATGATGATGGTGTGTCATGAATTAAAGTTGACAACAAATCCAATTTTACACTGAGATTTTCAAACGTGCACTATAATTTTTCTCCCCTGATCAAAAAACTTCAGTGGCTTCTGATCACATTCAGTGTAAAAACCAAAGTTTCTTCAAGATCCTACATGATATAGGCCCTAGCTAACTGATTTTACCTACTGTTTCTTCATTCTCTTCATCACATGCTGGCCTCTTTGCTATTCTTCAAACACACCAAGCCACCTTGTCATCTTAAACTTTGCTTCACATGCTGCCTGAAACTTTCTTTATGTAAGCCAGTGGCTTCTTCACCTCCTTCTGATCTCTATTCAGGTGTCTCTTTATCAGTGAGGACTTCCCTGAGCACACTATACAAAATAGCAAAATACGTGAAAAAAACATTTTCACAATGTCACTCATCTTCTTGATCAACTCCCACTTTATTAACTAAAATTCTACCTACAATTCCTTTACCTGCCAATCAGAAATTTACACCATTGAGATTAATTTACCATCTTCCTTAACAAAAATAATGACAAGGAATTAATTATTGTTATTAAATATTCTGGTCCAATGGTAGTAACTTAACCTCAATACACAACTCTCTCTGGTACTTTTCTTTTTAAACATCTTTATTGGAGTATAATTGCTTTACAATGGTATGTTAGTTTCTGCTTTATAACAAAGTGAATCAGCTATACAAATACATATATCCCCATATCTCCTCCCTCTTGCGTCTCCCTCCCATCCTCCCTATCCCACCCTTCTAGGTGGTCACAAAGCACCAAGGTGATATCCCTGTGCTATGTGGCTGCTTCCCACTAGCTATCTGTTTTACATTTGGTAGTGAATATATGTCCATGCCACTCTGTCACTTCGTCCCAGCTTACCCTTCCCCCTCCCCATGTCCTCAAGTCCATTCTCTACCTCTGCGTCTTTATTCCTGTCCTTCCCCTAGGTTCTTCAGAACCTTTTTTTTTTTAGATTCCGTATGTGTGTGTTAGCATAAGGTATTTGTTTTTCTCTTTCTGACTTAATTTCGCTCTGTATGACAGACTCTAGTTCCATCCACCTCACTACAAGTAACTCAATTTCGTTCCTTTTTATGGCTGAGCAATATTCCATTGTATATATGTGCCACATCTTCTTTATCCATTCATCTGTCGATGGACACTTAGGTTGCTTCCATGTCCTGGCTATTGTAAGTAGAGCTGCAATGAACATTGTGGTACATGACTCCTTTTGAATTATGGTTTTCTCAGGGTATATGCCCAGTAGTGGGATTGCTGGGTCGTATGGTAGTTCTATTT